>NW_017673065.1:0-20201 GCF_001879085.1 Nicotiana attenuata | reverse complement strand
CTGTGGTACACCCTGAACGAAAATTTAAGACTCTACCACAGTTCTTGCACTTTAATATTTGGCCTTCTTCATTTTCTTCAAGCACTTCAAAGTGTTGCGAAACAAATAAGCGCACTCTTTCCGAACGAGGCATGATTTAACTTGAAATTTGAGATTGAGACTTGAAGCCTTGAAAATTGGAGATTGAGAGAAATTGAGATTGAGAAATGAGTATTGAGTATTGAAATAAAGAAGAAGGAGGGGGGTATTTATAGTTTTAGAGAAGGTTAGTTTTGTAAATTGAAAAAGAAAAAAAAAAATAGGCTATTTGTGCAATATGACCGTTGGCAATGGTCATTGGGGGTAGGGCCCTCCTTTTGAAAAATCTTGTATATTTTGTAGTATATATAGTAAGTTAGTATATAAATATCTATATATATATAGTTTATAGTATATATAGTATACTATACTATATATAGTATGTTATGTATATATATTTCCAAATATAATTTCTTGTAATGTTTTGTAGTATATATAGTATGTTATGTATATATATTTCCTTATATAATTTCTTGAAGTATATATAGTATGTTAGTATATATGTTAGTATATATATATGTATGTATATATATATATATATATATATAGTATAGTATATATAGTATGTTATGTATATATTCCCTTATATATTTTCTTGTAGTATATATAGTATGTTATGTATATATATTATAGCTTATAAAGAATTGCAAGTTAAAGACAAAAAAATATTGCAAAGAGATATTCAAGGGAATGTCTTATAATTTTTATTACCAAAAATGGCATATCTTTCTTAGTCTTCTTCCCCCAATGGAATGAGCACAACAAGTACTAATACCACCATTAAAAGGAAAAAAAACTAAAGAAGATGCGCCAAAGTACAAGTTACACCATAATCTACATTGTATCTCTAACAAATCTCATAAATCCTTCAAGGTTCGGAGGAGGTTCCGTTGGTGGTGGCGGAAAAAAAGCTTGTTCATCACCGCTTCTGGGCGAAGCAGCATCCTCCACAAGTTCCGCTATCATTTCTTCATAAGCTTCGTCTATCTCCGGTTGTGATTCTGCAAGTCCAAAGTTTCTTCTTTCCGAGCGGATCCAATCTCTGAATAGTACTGATTTTTCCAAGCTCTCCCTCATAGACGCTCTATGATCACCTATTTGAAGTCTTGCTTGACTGAAAGCGCTCTCTGATGCAACTGTTGAAGCTTGAATAGATAAAATATCCCGAGCCATCCTTGCAAGAACCGGAAAATGTTTTTCCCTTGCCTTCCACCATTCCAAAAGATCAAAGGTGCCGTCTGGATTCTCCTTTTCAAGTCCCTGCGATAAATAAACTTGAAGCTCATTTAGATGTGAAGTCTCATCAAAATTATCACCTTGAGAACCCCTGAACTCCGTCCAAGATTTAAGTGCTTTTAGGCCTGCAGCTCTTTTAGACGATTGTGAACTAGACGAAGTAGGGGTTGGAACATTTGGCCTAGCATGATCTAAGGCAAGTTGATAAGCATTATAAATTGTTTGAGCATTTATTTTAATTGAGGCTTTTGCATCTGCAAGTGTAGCAAATTCCTCATCTGAAAGATCTAAAGCCTTATAAATATTTGAGTACCAAAAGTGAGGACCTCCTAATTTCATTGTAGGATTTAACATTGCAGCAACACCATAAATAGGGGGGATAGGGAAAAAATATTTTTTAAACTTTTCTTTCATTGCATTTATAGCAAGTTTATAAATTTCCCCACCCTCCGAAAATTCAACAAACAAATCACATAGTACTGCAATATAAACTAAACAGTTTGAAATAGTAGGATAATATTGCCCAGAAAATGCATTTGTAGCAATTTGAAAATGTTCTAAAAAATCTATAAGAATTTTAACATTCGTCCAATCTTGATTTGTAAGGATTTCATCATCATCCTCACCATCAACACGAGCATTAAACGTTGCATTAATTGGGTTTCTATATTCATATGCAACTACTAAACTTTCGTACATCTAATTCCATCTAGTCGGACAAGCTTTAGGAACCTTTCTTTCTCTAAGGCCATATTCATCACATTTTTTAAAATACTCTCTAAGTCTACTTCTACGGTTTGAATAAAAAAGCCAATTAAGAGCCATTCTAACCTTTTCAATTTCTAAATTTAAAATTCTCATACCATCACCGATAATTAAATGGTAAATATGACAAATACATCTCACATGGAAACAATTACTAAATGCAGGATTTAGTGTTGTTGTAAGTATACCTATAGCACTAGTGTTACTAGAAGCATTATCAATAGAAGTTGCCATTATTTTATCTCTAATGCAAAAATATCTACAAATATCTGCAACAGTATTAGCAATAAACTTACCTGTGTGACGTGAATTAATTATTCTATAAGCAATAATGCGTTTTTGCATCATCCACTCCTCATCTGTCCAATGACTTGTAACAGTTAGATAATCACAGTCATTATTACTTCTACCAATATCAGTAGTAATAGCAATCCGATTAGTTATATGAGTAATTAAATACCGCAAATATTGTTCATATTCATGTTTATATTTATAAATATCGCTTTTTACGGTTGCGCGAGGCCAACCTTTATAAGTAGGATTAAAAGCTTTTCTAATATAATGCACAAAGTTAGGGTTAGAAGGAAAAGTATAGGGTAAGCACATAACGGTAACCATCTTTGCTAATTCTTCACGATCTTTATTAGGATCGTAATATAAAATACCAAAACCGGTCACAGTGTTAATTCCTGGTTGAACTAGATTTGAACTTGTACTAGGGTTAACCGCAGTATCTACACTTGTCCCCTCTTGCTGCGCTTTCATTTGTAAATACTTAACTTTTTCTCTAGGGTATGTTTGTATGTGCCTAGCCAAACTACCCGTACCGCTACGGTTTTCAGTATATTTATGTGCCAGCAATTTCCCACAAGTTCTACACTTAGCCTTATTTTGTTCTCTTACTTGAATAAAAAAATTCCAAACAATTGATGTTTCGAGGCGTTTTGAAGGTTGTCTATTAAAAGTAGGGGTTTCTACAGGTGGGTCGGGCGGGGCATCAGTTGGGTTATTAACAGGACTAGTAGGTGTATCATCTAAATCCGGTTGGGTTTCATCTACATCCTCATTTTCCTCATCATTTTCTAAGATAGTTTCATTAGGATAAAGAGCAGTCATAACTTCTTCATTTAATTGTTGACCTGGTGCAACATTATAGCAAAATTCACTATCGGAAAATTGAAAACAAGGGTTATCACTATCAAGAATAATAGGAGCAGCAGGACGGGTAACAGGTCTGGGTCGGGGAGCCGGGGGAAGGGTAGTAGGTTGGCGACTACTTTCACCAATTTTAGCTTTTCCCTTACCACCAAACATTTTTTTCAAAGAAAATGCCATATTAATTACAATTATGCAAACTAAAACACACAAAAATATATTCTTAAAACTTAAGAAACAACTTCTTGAAAATTGAAAATCGTTGAAGACTTGAAGACTTGAATTCTTCAATACACCAACTTCACAATTTTTTATGAAATTGCAATAATAAAATAAGCAATTATAGAAGATAAATTAGATATAGATTGAGATAGATTGATGAATTGGTAAGTAAAAATGAAAGAATGAAGGAGTATTTATAATTGAGAATTGGGAAAAAGCGTAATTATATAAAGTTTGGGGTTAAAATAAAGTTTGGGGGTCAAATGACTATTTTTTAAAGTGGCCAACGGATCAATTTTGAAGGCCAACAGCTAGATTTTAAAAATCTGACCGTTGGTCTTTTTTTTAAATTTTTTTTTTTAAATTAGCCGTTGGAGCCCGTTAGGCCCGTTGGGCTTGGTTGAACTGGCCCAGGCCCGCCTACCGGTCCCGGGCTCGTGGGCTCCTTGAAGTAGACCGGCCCGCCACGAGCCTTGCACACCATTTGGGACCAGCCCACTGAGACCGGCCCGTTTGGCCCGTGGTCGTGGTCCGGTCCCGGGCGCATTATCTCTAGTTCTCGTGTAAATCACAGTGAAGAACAATCTAACTATTTGCAGACCTTTTTTTTTGGCTCATCAATCAATCAACTAGTCACGTACGCCATCAGCTCTTTTTGGTACAAGCAGATTGCTAAACTAGTGTAGAAATTGAAAACGTAAGAACACCAAGTAATCCAGTGCAAAGCGATGAGTTTGATAAAAGTATTCTGTGTCACATTCGCAGCTTGGAATCGGACTCCAATAAAGTTGCCAAATGACCTGCAAATCATCCGGAAGAAGCAAATCCTTAAGGCCATACATGCACACAGATCATTCCACTAGGACATCTCAACCTCGAATGATTTTCGCTTTAAAACGAAATCCTTCAGAAGACACAGACAAGAAGATTTACGTAACCAAATGACAAGAGATACATGGTAACAAGTCAATAATAGGGAACGCCTGATCCTTACTGCTCTAACCATAACCAACAGCACTACAGTAAAACTCAAGCAGTTAAAACGCTTTTCAGATATTACAAACGCATCAAGATTTTGCTTCGGGTTCTGTGCTTGGAGGCACTGCTGCTTCAGGTTCATTATGTGCACTATTTTCCTCCTCCCTGACTTCTTCTTCCTCGGTGTCACTGTCATCGTCTCCTGCAGAAAAAATGTCAACTTACATTAGATAAGAACAAAACAAAATTTACAACTGACAATCAAATGGAGAGCAGAAGATTTGAAGCTGAACATATCGGGATGGTACTGTTGCTGGGTAACCGAAGCTGACTTACCCTCAGGCACATCAGCATCAAAATCACTAGGACCGCCTCCCATGTTGAGTTTCTGAGAGAATAATAAAGGGCTCATGTTAAAACTTCAGCATAAATATAGACGAAAATAACCACTGCTGGCTGTTGGTATCTCTAAAGCTGCTTACCGAAAAGTCAATATCACCAAAATCCATATCCGTCTCAGCTGAAATATTAGTATCATGGTTAGCAAATATATATACCAAGTGGTTAATATCAACAGTAAAGCATATTCCTAGTGACATTATACTAACATTTAGTGTCCTCTTCATCTTCATCAACCCATTTGTCCCAGTCAACTTTCAAAAACACTGGACGTACACCTTCCTGCTTTATCAGTCTGCTCCACCACTTGTCTTCTGCCTTCTTCACAAGATACACGATACTTCTAGAAGTAGTACTAGTTTTGCTCTCCTGAATGAACATTTTACAGTAAAATTAACATTATTTTGTTAGTTGTTACAGTAAAATTAACATTGTTTCTCACATAGAAAATTTGCAGACGTGAACAGAGGGAGCTTCACTTACATCAACATTAATTTTATCAAAGAGATCGAGATCCACTTCATACGGTACATTATCAGCTCCTGCAGTTGCAGAAAAGAAGAATTTTCCTTCTGGTTCCAGTTTCAGCTTCACATTCTTGGCATCCGGCAACTCCACCGTGATAAACAGCTTGTCGGACCTCTGGGCCCACTTGACAGCAGGGTGTCGGCTGAGATAGAGAAGCAGAAAACAAATGGATCTCAACCAAGTCTCACAATAATGACCATTCAAGACAACCAGGAAAAGCAAGCAATTGGATGTCTCCAATTACAGAAAATTCCAGATTTCCAGGCAACTTAAATCAATGCATAATCAGTCTGAGAGCTCATAAATGATTTTTTTCAAGACGAGAAATTTTGAGGAAGGTTTATCCTTTGTATAATTGTCTCCTTTGACATTTTTATCTGCGTCAAATTATCCCACTATATGTGGGGAATAAGAACTTGGAGCATGGCACATACTGGTAGATCCCGATTGCTATATTAATTACATGCAGAAGTAAAAAAAATTCAAGCAAGCACCACATGAAGCACTCCATAAGCAATTACGAATAAATGAGGTGCAACGGTTCAATAAGAGACCAACTTGACATAGGGCCGAAGCTATGAGATGAAGGTGGAGACTCCACCGCATTTCATGTTTGAACAGCTGCTGATGAGCATAGTGATGGGTGCACAAGAGAACCGTGATAGATCACTGTCGAAGACAAACTAAAAAACTCCAAGTCCATAAAGCAACTGCAACTTTGACATAGAAACTTTATAAAGTAAAAAGTTTCTTCCACTTACATCCCCTTGCATGTCAAAGCACTAATGTCTCCAACCTCCAAAGGTAAACGAGATGAGATGTACAAAGTTGGGCACTAAACTGTAAAGCAGAAAGAACCTGACGCTCACCCCAAATCTAATATCCTCGACCTTTTGGCATTTCCCTTGTATGAAGGTCTAAACAAAGTTTACCCAAAATCAACTATACCACTTATATTGCCAACAGAAAGGCCATCTTCCCGAGGTTGCATATTCAGTTGGCAGATATGGGACTGAAGAAGCTGGAATTGCATAGAACTTCATCAGGGAATCTATACAATTTCTAGCATGTTGGAAAGTGTTCATGAAGATTTCATATCGTGTTTTACAGGAGTCTATGGCCCAGCATACAAATCCCGAAAGAAAGGTGCTTTGGGATGAACTCGCAGCTGTTCGAGAGCTATGGAATGAGCATTGGGTGATCAGAGGTGACTTTAATGTCTGCAGATTTGAACATGAAAGGCTAAATTGCAGCAGAAGGTCTAAGGCAATGAAAAGCTTCTTCTCTGAAACAATTGATGATTTATGTCTTATTGATTTGCCTCTTCAAGGTGCTTCATTCACTTGGTCCAGGGGTGAAAACATATACCAGGCTTCCAGGATTGATAGATTTCTTATAGCAAACGATTGGAGTGACACCTTCAGGAAGGTGACTCAGATGGTACTTCCAAATGTCATCTCAGACCACAAACCCATTATGCTGGAGAGTGGAGATTGGGAGGTAAACCCTTCTTATTATAAATTTGAAAACATGTGGTTACAAGTTGAGGGGTTTCTTGATAAAGTCAAGGGGTGGTGGCAAGGCTACACAGTTAATGGCAACCCTGACTTCATTTTGACTCAAAAACTAAAAATGCTCAAGAAAGATATCTCTACTTGGAATAGAGAAGTATTTGGGAAGGTAGAAATGCAAAGAACCAACACCTTGAATGATCTGTTGGCATTGGAACAAGCTGCAGAGAATAGGGCTCTATCTTCAGCTGAACTCTCCAAATTGGTCACACTTAAACTGAAATCCAGAATTTAGCATTGGCAGAAGTGATCTCATGGAGGCAGAAGTCCAGATGTCTCTGGCTTAAAGAAGGGGACAGAAACATCAAGTACTTCCAAAGGATAGCTGATTCCAACAGAAGAAAAAACTACATTAATAAACTCAAGGTTGGCAATGACTTAATTGAGGAGAAGGATCAGACTAGGAATGAAATTTTGGGATTCCACCAAAATCTTTATTCTGAGAATGAACCTTGGAAGCCTACTGCTAACTTTGAGGGATTGGCAAGCATTACAGAAGAGGAAAAAGCAGAGCTAGAAAGTGACTTCACAGAAGATGAGATCCGAGCTACCATCAAAGCATGTGCTCCTAATAAGGCTCATGGACCAGACGGATTCACAATGGCTTTCTACCAAAGTGCATGGGACATCATCAAGTCAGACTTAATTGACACCCCAAACCACTTCCACAAGAATGGCAAGATGGTGAGATCTTGCAATGCCTCCTTCATTGCTCTAATCCCTAAGAAAAAGGGAGTTGTGGAGCTAAGAGACTTTAGGCCAATAAGTCTAATAGGAAGTGTTTATAAAATAGCTGCAAAACTTCTGGCCGAAAGGTTGAAGAATGTAATATGGGAGCTCATTTCTGGACAGTAAAATGCCTTCATAAAAGGTAGACAGATCACTGATGCAGCTCTAGTTGCCAATGAAATCCTTGACTGGAAGCTCAAATCAGGGGAACCAAGTCTATTGTGCAAATTAGATATAGAGAAAGGTTTTGATCAGCTCAACTGGAACTTTCTCTTTATGATGTTGAGGAAAATGGGATTCGGTGACAAATGGATTAAATGGATCAAATTCTGCACTACCTACTCGGTTCTGGTTAACTCAAGCACAATTGGCTTCTTCTCTCCCCAAAAGGGACTTAGACAGGGGGACCCTCTTTCCCCATTTCTCTTCATCATAGCCATGGAAAGTCTCAGTAACATGCTAAACAAAAGCCAGGAATTTACAATGGTTCAAAGGATTTGAAGTTGGTGTCAGTCCTAGGAACACTGTGACTGTCTCCCATCTATTATATGCAGACAATACCCTCATCTTTTGTGGGGCTGAAGAATCTCAAGTGCTACATCTAAATCTGACTATGCTTATATTTGAAGCTCTTACAGGTTTACACATTAATATGTTGAAGAGTGTCATTTACCCGGTAAATGATGTAACCAATCTAGAGGGCCTGGCTGACATACTATGCTGCAATACTGGTACCTTACCAACCACATACCTTGGGCTACCGCTTGGTGCCAAATTTAGGTCTGCTGATATATGGAGTGGAGCCATAGGCAAAACTGAAAGAAGGCTAGCTAATTGGCAAATGCAATACCACTCTATGGGAGGCAGACTCACGCTCATCAACGGTGTCCTGGACAACCTACCAACTTACCTTATGTCCCTATTTCCCATCCCCGGAAAAGTGCTGAAGCAGATTGATAAATACAGGAGAAACTTTCTTTTGGGAAGGAAATAGCAAAAGCCACAAATTCCACGCTCACATCAAGGGAAGCTCTTCATTAACTGAGAAGCTCATTGGCTCGCCTTTGACTCTAGCCTCTCATTTAACTCGCTACTTCGTCAACTTCTCAGTCCCTCGTGAGTGTGGCACGCACCTGGTGAAATGGAAGAAAGTAACTCTGCCTAAATCTCAAGGTGGTCTAAGTATTAGAGACCTCAAAATCCACAATAAGAGCATGCTTATGAAATGGTTGTGGAATTATTCTCAAGAGGATCAAGTCCTTTGGAAGGAGGTGGTGACTGCAAAGCATGGTACCAAGAATCAGTGGTGTACTAAAGTATCTAGAACACCATTTGGAGTAGGCCCTTGGAAATATATCAGCAAGCTAGGGGAAGAATTTCACAACAACTGTAAGTTCAAGGTAGGCAATGCAGCAAATATCAAGTTCTGGGAAGATAGATGGTTTGGGGACTCCATACTACAAGTTCAATTTCCTGCCCTCTATTCAATATTCACTTGGAGAAACTCAACAATTTCAAATAACAGAGCCGATAACACATGGAACCCTCAATTCAGAAGAAACTTGCAAGACTGGGAGATACAGGATCTACTCAATCTATTGGAGAGGCTTGGGTCATTCCAAACCAACAAGCAGGCACAAGACGGACTCATTTGGGGTGATAGAGTAGATGGTAAATACTCTATAAAGGCAGGTTATCTCTCCCTTTGTGATCAGAATGAAGTGGTAGTCACTTGGCCATGGAAGTTAATTTGGAGAACCAAGTTACCAGCAAAGGTGATTTGCTTTAGCTGGATAGCCGTATATGAAGCATGCCTCACCCAGGACAATCTCACTAGGAGAAACTTTCACATTGTCAACAGATGCTACATGCGCCAACAGGCTATTGAAACCAATAGACATCTTTTGTTACATTGTGCAGCAGTTATAGACATATGGAACATGTTCATCTCAGCTTTTGGTCTCAAATGGGTTATGCCTGAAAGTGTAAAAGATGCATTGATTAGCTGGAGTTCATGGAAGGTCAGAAAATCCATCAGGGTAGTTTGGAAGATGATCCCTGTATTTTCTGGTGTATATGGACTGAGAGAAAAACAAAATGTTTTGAGGGCATTTCTACCCCAAATTACATACTTAAGGCTAGATGTTTAGCAAGTTTATGTAGCTGGAGTAACCTTTTACCTGTAAATTCCCCAGAAGCCTTTTTGGACTTTGTTAGCTCCTTAACTTTAG
Organism: Nicotiana attenuata; assembly: GCF_001879085.1. Lineage (NCBI taxonomy): Eukaryota > Viridiplantae > Streptophyta > Magnoliopsida > Solanales > Solanaceae > Nicotiana > Nicotiana attenuata. The sequence continues at coordinate 10,309 of NW_017673065.1, read as the reverse complement.
ACTAGCCTTTTGTAATAGAGCTAACAATGCTTTTACTGCACTGTACATTTTGCATCTTCTTGATGCCTTATATTTTGCATCTTCTTGATGCCTTATATTTTGCATCTTCTTGCTATTACTTGCTACTAGGGCTTCTCTCACCTTCTTTAGCCGAGGGTCTATCGGAAACAATCTCTCTGCCCTTCCAAGGTAGGGTAAGGCTGCGTACATCCTACCCTCCTCAGACCCCACTTGTGGGACCACACTAGGTTGTTGTTGTTGTTGATGCCTTATATGAAATCCATTATCTTATCAAAAAAAAAAATGATTGATAAGTGGTTTTAACTTATATACGCTAATTTTGGAGCATAGTGGACAATATCGCACAAGTGAATTATGTACTACGGTCTACGCAGTTGGAGAAGGTAGAGAAGCTCAAAGAACAGAATGTCGCCGCCTCGATCCTCGGTGTGATCCTACGGAAGGAGAGGGATAAGGCAGCTTTTGTAGGAATAGAGACTAACCATGTACATTTAGGGAATAAGATCTCATTTTGGTTAACTTTTGGAGCACCCATGAGAATAGTAGGTACCTTTGGAAAATACAGCTCATACTTTTTGGTAGACCACTCATGGATGGGAAGTTTCTCAAAATAAATAAAGATATTAACCTTATTTAAATTTAAAAGGCCGAAAGGTCTGTGTACACAATACTCTCCCCAGATACTAGTTGTGGGATTACATTGGGTTTATTGTTGTTGTTGGCAAAAGGTTGGCTTCTACTTAAGTTGGTATCTAAAGGAATTAGAACATAAATACAAAAATGGTGCCTTGAGAAAAATAGGATTGGATTTATTTTGACTCATAAGTTGGTCACTTTCAGTTCATAACTAACAAAAACTTAGATAAACATCATTAAAGAACACAACTAACAAAAACGCTAACGTCCTATGACAGGAAACAAACAAAAAACAGAGAAAACCTAAGCAAGTATTCCCTTGCAACCTCATTATAAAGCCATTGACCAGAACCTAAATAAATTTTGAATGGATTCTTCAAAGCACTAATGGCCAGGAGTTGCTTTGGGATACATTGTGCATGGGTATAGTGCAAATGCCAAAGCATCAATGCTCATTTGTTGAGTAGTGGAGACATTATTGAGCAAGAATGGCTGCAAGCACCCAAAAAAGCTATAGGCTCGGATCTTTAGTATTTTCTTATTTATTACATGTGTCTACTATTTAAGCAGAATATTTGACGTTTCGCGGAAGGAGATGCACAGAGCATCTGTTCATCATCATATCTCTACAAGAACCAGTTGAAAACCTGCGTGATTACGTCTCAAGAAAATTCCCTATGCCATTTATGGTTCCTAAAGTGTTCTCATCAACCAGTAAGACAGAAATTGTCTCCAAAAACAAGAGCAGATATACCATATCTACATTGTATCCTATACTCAATACTCACCGCTCACCAGAGACCGTCCTTTCCTCTTCCTTTATCCCGGCCATCCCCAAAACGACAAAAAAAAAAGAGATAGATAAACTGCTACATCTATATCATTTAAATTCAAAAAAAAATGAGAAAAACAGACTAGTTACCAATAGCAAGTGAATGAATAGATTAGTTTCTAGTAAATCACAAGTTCAAGGGACGAGCACACTAGAAATAAATGAAATATAGAAGAGAGAGAAAAAAAAAAAGGAAAATAAAATATTCAGATACAAATTCCTTTTCGTTAGAGTTCAAATACAAAACTCTAAATCCTAGGGTTTGATTTAAGCATTTCGAGAGAAAACTTGAAAACATCCAAAACCTTATAGTATGTACGACTCTTACGCAATGGGTGAATAAAAAGCTGTAAAAACACAGACACGTCGTAAACGCAAACGAAGAGGAAAAGATTGAAGAACATACCTCATGTTTATAGTTTTTTACAGGGGAAAATTAAGCGGCTGATAGAGATATGCGTGTGCGTACAACTGCGTGAAGAAAGACAAATGGCAGTTGGTTTTGTTATATATAATGGTGGGGGGAAATAGAGGGCGCTACTGGAAATGTCTAGATGCTTCTGGGCCTGGATTTTGTGAAAGGCTATATTTCAGGCATTTATTCTTTTTTTTCGAAACTTTCAACCTTTTTTCTTTCTTTTTTGAAAAATTAACAGGAATGTCATACAATAAGGTATACTACATTGTGATTCAATTATTTTTACTGCTGTATATATCTGGGTATACGATACTGTGTTAAAAAAAAAGTTTAATGGATGAATTTTGTAAGTAAATATATGTAGGTAATTTTTTTTACCCCACCTAAGTTGTCATGTAAAAGCCCCTTTATTGTAGAGGAAAAAAAAAGGTTGAGTAGACCTCTCTTTTTTTCTCCTTATATCCCATCCACTTTACTCGCTCGGTGATTCAAACCCGCAATTTTTAGCTTGGAGGTGAAGGATATTTTCCACTTGGGCAACCCTTTGTGTTGACTAGACCTTATTTTTCATTTACAAAAGTCGAGTAGAAAATATACGATTTCTTGCATGAGTAAAATACAAATGAACCAACTTATGCGTGCACCTATTCAAATCTCTCGACAAACAGTACTGGTAGTCTGGTACCTCAAGATTCTTGCTAACATTTGGAGTATATCCTCGTAGCAGGTGAGGTTTACGGCTACTTATGTCCATTTAATTATTATAGTGCATACAATAGTTCTTTATACTTTGACTAATGTATGTTATTCTTTCAAATTCTTATGGACTTTTTTTAATTTACCCCCCATGTATTTACTTTAATGAAAACATAGTAAAATTTATTACGAGAACAATAAAGTATGAATTGTATAGTTGTATAATTATGAGGGAAAGAAAAAAGTTGGAAAGGAAGAGGACGAGAAGGAGGAAAGGGGAGGAGGTGAAGGAAACAAAGTTACTTCGAGAGTTCGAATAATTAGTGCTTGGTCTGTGTTGGACTAAATTATCCAAAGACGTCTGTGAAATTGTTTGTTTTCGCACACTTTTATCTAAAACTAGTAAATGTATCCGCGCTTCGCACGGTAATGAAAAACGTAAATAATATTTTAGTCTCTAAATGTTAATAGATTATATTTTAAGTTGTCATCTATTTTATTATTAAGAAGTAACATTACTTAAGTCTTTTTAGTTTTCTAAGATAAAAGGCAATATTAATCTTTTTTATGTGAATGTGTAACAAATTTAAAAGCATGGCTGTTTTACTCAAAAGATACTAATTACTTTGTAAGCGAAAACAATCAAAATGAATCAAAGGTAAATCGTAATCGAATATAATTAGACCTAGAAATATGTGTTATGCTTGTGATTGTTTCAACAACTTGGATATTCGAAAGAGAGTAAGAGAAAGCTTGTTGAGAGAGAAAGAGAAAATAGAAAGAAAAGATAACTTATTATTGAAAAGATCTCTCCCTTTACAACATTGGGATTCTCCTTTATATAACAAGAGAACCCCCTCAAAAAATAATAAAATAATACAGGGATAGGTCACGTGCTTTCGAGGAGACGACGAGACTCAAGGGCACACTTTCGCTCTGACATTCTTAGGTCGTCCCCTCTACTTCGGCTATTGCTTAGTCGGGGGTCGTTGCTTACCATAGTGGGCAGAATTTGACCCCATACAGATAGTCCCTCCGTTCGTTGGTGACGTAACGAAGTGCGTCGCCGATGGACGGAACCATGATCCTTGTACTAGGAAAATTTTGACCATGTTTGGAGACGACGAGGTGGGGGCGATCGTTTGAATTTGTTGATCTATTGGCGCGCAATCCCTTCCCTGAGATGACGTCACCATATGCGTGTCATCATTACGCGTGTTCCCCAGGAAGTACAAAAAGTGTTCTGATCCTTGGTTTCCCGCGCCTGTTTGGGGTTTTGCCTCTTCGATTTCAACGCTACCCAACCCTATAAATAGGGAAAGGGTTCAACTTAACCTAACTTTAGATCATCTGCAAACGTTTTCCAACTATTTCAAGAAACGCTTTCTTTTTACGAAAAATCACCGCTTCCCTGAAAGTACACTTGTGGTTGCGTAGTACATCACTCCTTAATCGGAAACCATGACAAAACCTAAACGGGATAACGCTCCGGGGGTTCGTAATAATAAATCATCTGACATACCGCCTCCATCCGGCGGCGATAAGGGAGAGAAAGGGGAGGATCTCACCCCTCTTACCATAGATAACGTGCTCCCGAAGCAACTCCTTATTAGGAGGGACTTTCAAAGGGATTCTCCCGAACAACCTTGGGAGAAATCTGAGTTAAAACAAACCGATTTAGATACTCTTCGTGCGTCGTATGATATACCCGCTCACGTGGAGATGGGTTTAGCAGGAGCGGACTACGCGAACACCCATAGACCGGGATACTGTACGCTTTATGAATATCCCTTTTTAATCGGCTACGGCCTCCCCATTTTTCCATTGGGGGAGGAACTTTGCCGTTACTACAACATGTGTCCCGCCCAGTTCACTCCGTATACCCTAAAGTATGTAGGGTAATGTCTACATACGCGGAGCTGGTCGGGCTGGAGGTCTCCGTCCACCACCTATTGCAGCTATTCAGTGCCAGCTATCTGAGGGGCACCATGCTGCATCTAAAGAATCGTGGCTCGAAGGGGTTGGTTATGCAAACCGACGATCGGGCTAACCGGGGCTATTGGCGTAGATACTTCTTTATCAAGACGGAGCACCTGGTGTCTAACCCCGTCGGATTCCCTGAGAGGTGGAATTCGAGACGTAAGTATTACTATCTGTCGAGTCGTTTATCGTACGTGACTTTAGCGGTTCCGATTATACCATCCTTATGATTTTTTCTGTTATTTTGCAGCTATAGCTCACGTCCCCCGGTTCATAACCGATATTAAGCAGTGGGTGTCCGGTTTGCTGCCTCTCGCAGAAGAGACCCGTACGTGGGCTGAATTCATTGAACGTTACGGTCCCGCGAGCCCTTCAGGTATTTCTTCGACTTTAATTAGTCGCTTTCACAAATATCGTCGGCTAAATCACTTTTATTGCCAGGTCGAAGTGCTCCTAAGAGGAGGGCGACGGCATCCGCCTCCTCCCGATCAGATGTTGGTCAGACTACGCAGGAAATACTTTGTACTTCTATCAGGGAAGGGGTGACCGTAGCCTCTTTACAAGAGGCTGCTCCTGCGGAGGTGGCTATAAATGAGGCGGGACCGTCGATATTGTCTCCGCAACCTGCGGACGAGCCTTCCGAGGGAGAGGAGCCTGAGGAGAGAAAAAGGAGGAGGCTCGTGATGGGTAAGGCGGTGGCGACTGGAGATGAAGAGGGTGACGCGCCTCGCCAAATAACTAGGCCCGTCTTTATGGCCGACGCCATCCTTTCGGGGAGGTCGGCCAACCAGATAAGTGCTAATGTTGGTACCAGCTTGGCTCGTGTTGCCAAGGGTAGCTCATCGCCCCTTGTTGGTGGCGACGCTGGGGGACCAACTGCTGAGGCCGTCCACGGGAATGTGGAAGAGGTGGTGGAAAACTCTGCACGCGTGGAGATGACAGAAGACGGATCCGGCCGCCGCATCGTGATTCCAGGGTCTTACAACTTGTAACAGCACAGCGAGCGGGCTGCACTGGAGATGGCCCTACTGTGTGCTGCCCCTGAGCGCGAGATGCTGAGCGTCGTCAGCGATGCGGAGGTGTCACGGAGGGTCGCTGGCATGGCATTACAGGTAACTTCTCTGTTCTTCCGTGTGTCGTGAAGTTGATTTTGATGCGTACTAACTTACTTGCATGTATATATTTTCTTCTTTAGACCCTGGTTTTGGAATTGGAAAGGAGGCGCCGTGAGGAGAAGAGAACGACCGTTTTTGATAAGATGGTGAAGAAGTATAAACGGTATCGCTCCAAGTATCAAGCGGCGACAGATCTTTTCCGGCAAGATCCACAATTCCAGGTGTTCCGGGAGGGCCTCGAACAGAGGGAGGCACAATTGAGCCGCAGGGCGTCGGAGCTGGAGAAAATAGATGAGGAGTTGGTGAAGGTTGTGGCTCGTAATAGCGAGCTGGAATCACTCCTCAAGCTGAGGGAGGAGGAGTTGGAGCTTAGCCGTGGAGTGGCGGCGGAGGTAGCCGATCTTCACCGTAGGGTAGTGGCTTTGACAGTCGAGCTCGAAGCTAAGGCGGTTGAGATCGATGTCCTTAGGCGTACTGCCCCGCCACATCCCGGGGACGCGACCCAAGATGCGCACGAGATGTGGGTATATGCGGAGGCCAAATTGGACGTGTATAAAAAACTTCTTGTTGCGGGACGTGACTCCGAGGAGGAAGTTCGGGAGCAGTGGCGTGAGGCTCGTGCCGCTCGTGTAGCTTGTGGGTACAACTCCGACTCTCCTGACCGAGAGGGCTACACTTCGGAGGACGTCAACCGCCTCGAGTCCGACCCATGGTTTAATGAGACTTACCGTCTCGGTGGCGATGGTCGAGAAGGAGAGCAAGCGGATGGCGATGGTAAATCTGGCGAGACTCCTTAAGATTTGTATAGGTTTTGCCTTTTTTCTTTTTGGAATGTAATGGGAGTCCTCCATGGGACTAAATGTATATAATTTTTGTCATAGTGAAAGAATTATACTTTTGTTGCTATTCTTTTGTGTTGTTCTTTGTTTATACATATTTTGTCACCGTCGAGCTTGGCTGGCGCATCGGTTGTGACGGCTTTTGGCCCGCAGGATGTAACTTCGACTGTCGTTGAAGTGTTATTCGTCGTCGTCGATCGTGGTCGACGATCATTGGCGATGGCCTTTGGCCCATAGGGTGTAACTTCGACTGTCGTTGAAGTGTTACCTGTCATCGTCGAGCGTGGTCGACGATTATTGGCGATGGCCTTTGGCCCATAGGATGTAACTTCAGCTGTTGTTGAAGCGTTATCCGTCATCGTCGAGCGTGGTCGACAATTATTGGCGATGGCCTTGGCCCATAGGATATAACTTCAACTGTCGTTGAAGTGTTATCCGCCGTCGTGGAGCGTGGTCGACGATTATTGGCGATGGCCTTGGCCCATAGGATGTAACTTCAACTATCGTTGAAGTGTTATCCGTCGTCGTTGAGTGTGGTAAACGATTGTTGGCGATGGCCTTTGGCCCAGAGGATGTAACTTCAACTGTCGTTGAAGCGTTATCTGTCGTCGTCGAGCGTGGTCAACGATTATTGGCAATGGCCTTGGCCCATAGGATGTAACTTCAACTGTCGTTGAAGTGTTATCCGTCGTCGTCGAGTGTGGTCGACGATTGTTGGCAATGGCCTTTGGCCCAGAGGATGTAACTTCAACTGTCGTTGAAGCGTTATCCGTCGTCGTCGAGCGGGGTCGACGATCATTGGCGATGGCCTTTGGCCCATAGATGTAACTTCAACTGTCGTTGAAGTGTTATCCGTCTTCGTCGAGTGGGGTCGACGATCATTAGCGATGGCCTTTGTCCCAGAGGATGTAACTTCAACTGTCGTTGAAGCATTATTCGTCGTCGTCGATCGGGGTCGACGATCATTGGCGATGGCCTTTGGCCCATAGATGTAACTTCAACTATCGTTGAAGTGTTATCCGTCGTCGTCGAGTGGGGTCGACGATCATTGGCAATGGCCTTTGGCCCATAGGATGGAGTTGGTGGCCTTAGCCGCTTACATAATGGAGTTGGTGGCCTTAGCTGCTTACATAATGGAGAAGGTGGCCTTAGCCGTTTACATAATGGAGTTGGTGGCCTTAGCCACTTACATAATGGAGAAGGTGGCCTTAGCCGCTTACATAATGGAGAAGGTGGCCTTAGCCGCTTACATAATGGAGAAGGTGGCCTTAGCCGCTTACATAATGGAGACTCAACTAGGCTAGTCCCTTTATTATATCGGCCTGGAGAACGCGTCGACTGGCTGGTATGATAAACCTGTCTCCATACGCCCCTTGGTGTCCCCTTCGCCGCCTCGCTAAAAACCTCCCCGAGAAAACCCAATTGGGACAAAACTCAGGTAAGGGAAAAAGAGTACGACTCGGGAGACACCCCTTAAAAATGGAAGTACTTGAGGTGGGCGATGTTCCAGTTGTTTTGGAGTATTTTTCCCTCCACTGTTTCCAATTGGAATGCTCCTTTGCCTGCATCTGCTATGATTTTATATGGTCCGCTCCAATTGGTGCCCTGTTTCCCTTCGCTTGGGTCTTTTGACGCCAAAGTTTTGGCTTTGCGGACGTAGTCGCCTACTTTGAGCGGTCGTATTTTAGCTTTTCTGTTGTAATACCTTTCGACATGTTGCTTTTGAGTCGTCATTCTTATGTGGGCCATATCCCTTCGTTCTTCTGCCTCGTCGAGGTCTTGAAGCCTACCTATGTCGTTGTCTGCTCCGCTGGTATGTGAATATCTCAGGCTCGGTTCTCCGATTTCGACTGGTATAACCGCGTCGGTTCCGTAGACCAGTGAGTACGGTGTTTCTCCTGTGCTGGATTTGGGCATTATCCGGTATGCCCATAGTACCTCTGGTAGTAATTCGGGCCAGAGTCCTTTGGCTTCTTCGAGTTTCTTCTTCAGTATGTTTAATATTGTTTTGTTGGAGGATTCTGCTTGGCCGTTGGCGGCGGGGTGATATGGCGTGGAGAGTATCCGTTTGACGTGCCATTTGTTAAAGAACTCTGTTATCTTTTTGCCGATGAATTGGGGGCCGTTATCGCAGCTGATTTCTTTGGGGATGCTGAAGCGGCATATGATGTTTTTCCATATAAAGGCGATGACTTCTTGTTCGCGTATTTGGGCGTACGCACCTGCTTCTACCCACTTGGAGAAATAGTCAGTCAAAACTAACAGAAATCGTACCTTTCCTCGTCCTGCTGGTAGGGGATTGATTATGTCCATCCCCCACTTGATGAAGGGACAAGGTGATGTTACTGAGTGTAGGGGCTCTCCCGGTTGATGTATCATGGGGGCTTACTTTTGGCACTGCTCGCACCTACGAACGTACTCCGCTGCCTCCTTTTTCATTGTGGGCCAGTAGTACCCGGCTCAGATGATGCAACGGACGAGAGCGCGATTGCCGGTATGTGCTCCACGGTGGCCCTCGTGTACCTCTTCGAGTACTTGCCTTGTTTGGTGTGGCCCCAAGCACTTAGCGAAGGGTCCGCCAAACGTTCTTTTGTACAGATCGTGACTTATTAGGTAGTATCGGGCAGCTTGTACGCGGAGCTTTTTGGCTGCTTTTTTGTCGAGCGGGAGTGTCCCGTCCTGCAGATAGGAGATAAACTGGTTGCGCCAGTCCCAAGTTAGATTTAAAGAGAGTACCTCAGTGTGATCTATGGCTGAATGGAGGAGGGTGACTATGTTTCCCTTGTTGATGTTTTTGCTGCAATGTTCTGCGCCCTCGGGATTTGTTCCAGGCGGCATTCGTCGAATTCGGGCATCAACTTGTGAATTTCTGATTGATATTTCTGCAGTCTCTGTTCCTTGATCTGGTAAGTCCCGGTGACCTGGTTTACCACGAGTTGAGAATCGCAATGGAGGATGAGTCGTCGGGCTCCGTACTTGATGGCCAACTTCATACCTGCAATCACAGCCTCGTACTCGGCCTCGTTGTTAGTCATCTCGGGGCATCGTATGGACTGACGAATTATTTCGCCCGTGGGGACCTCGAGTACGAGTCCCAGTCCCGATCCCGAGCCGTTGGAAGCGCCGTCAGTGTAGAGGGTCCAGAGGTCGGTACTAGGAGTGGCACGAATGGCCTCTAGTTCCGCTTCCGGGAGAATCTCTGTACTGAAATCGGCGATAAAATCTGCAAGTACCTGCGACTTGATGGCGTTTCTCGGGTGATAGGATATGTCGTGCTCGCTGAGCTCTATGGCCCATCTGGCGAGCCTGCCCGATAGCTCGGGCTTGTGTAGGATGCTTCTCAGGGGGAAGGTCGTTATAACTTTTATTGGATGACCTTGAGGGTCTAAGCTTTCGTGAAGCTACGACCAGTGCCAGAGCTAGCCTCTCGAGGTGTGGATACCGTATTTCGGCGTCCACTAGGGTTTTGCTGATATAGTAAATAGGAGACTGCGTACCTTTGTTTTTACGGGCCGGGACTGCGCTGACGGCGACTTCGGACACTGCTAGGTATATAGCAAGGGTTCGCCAGGGTTTGCTTTAACTAGAAATAGTGGCGAAGACAGGTATTCTTTCAATTTTTTTAAAGCCTCGGCGCATTCCTCGTTCCATTGTAGTCCGTGATCTTTTCTCAATACGTTAAAAAATTTATGGCACCTGTCGGAGGATCGCGAGATGAACCTGGATAGGGCGGCTATTCGTCATGTCAGCTTTTGTACCTGTTTTTTACTGT
>NW_017673064.1:151519-152993 GCF_001879085.1 Nicotiana attenuata | reverse complement strand
ATCTACTACGTAAGTAGGACACTAGGGGAAGCGGAAACGAAGTATCCTCACCTAGAAAAATTGGCGTTAGCCCTAATTAGTGCCTCAAGAAAATTGAAGCCATACTTCCAAAGTCACCCCATACATGTCGTAACTACATACCCATTAAGAAATGTCATGCATAAGCCCGAATTGTCCGGCCGGCTGGCCAAGTGGGCCATAGAGGTTAGCGAGTACGATATCCAATATCGACCTCGAACCTCGATTAAGTCGCAAGTATTGGCTGATTTTATCGCCGACTTCACTCCGACCCTTACTTCCCCTGGACCGAAAAAGAGCTCCTGCTGAGCGTCGGGAACTCCGTCCGGAGTATGGACATTGTTCATGGACGGAGCTTCGAAACGTAAAGGGGTCGGGATTGGGATCATACTAAAACCTCCTACCGGGGACGTCATTAGGCAGTCTATACGGACGAGGAGGTTGACTAACAATGAAGCCGAGTATGAGGCTATGATTGCAGGTTTAGAGTTAGCCAGGAGCCTCGGCGCCGAAGTGATCGAAGCCAAGTGCGATTCTCTTCTTGTAGGTAAATCAGACGAAACAAAACGTTCGAGGCCGAGGGAGAGCCGGATGCAACGGTATGTCGACAAACTACCAAAACACCTTGCACAAATTCAAAGAATGGACTCTCCAACACGTACCCCGAGATCAAAACAGCGAGGCCGATGCCCTCGCCAATCTGGGCTCGACAGTCGAGGACGACGAGCTCGAGTCCGAAAAGGTGGTACAGCTAATGAGGTCGGTCGTAGAAGAAGGGCACGCCGAGGTCAACTTAACTAGCCTTACTTGGGACTGGAGAAACAGGTATGTGGACTATCTAAAAACAGGAAAACTCCCACAGGACCCCAAAGAATCAAGGGCATTGAGAAAAAAAGCGGCCCGTTTTTGTTTGGCCGAGGACGGAGTCTTATATAAAAGAACCTTCGGAGGACCAGTCGCCATATGCCTTGGCCCCGGAGACACAGAGTACGTATTGAGGGAAATCCACGAAGGGTCATGTGGCAACCATTCGGGCGCGGATGCGTTGGTCCGAAAAATAATTCGAGCTGGATACTATTGGGTCAACATGGAACAGGATGTAAGGGAATTTGTACGAAGATGCGACAGGTGTCAAAGACATGCGCCATTCATCCATCAGCCTGCTGAGCTGCTGCATTCGGTCATCTCCCCATTGGCCTTTCATGAAGTGGGGAATGGACATAGTGGGCCCGCTTCCTCGAGCTCCAGGTAAGGCTCAATTTATTCTTTTGGTTACTGACTATTTCTCCAAATGGGTTGAAGCGCAGGCTTACGAAAAGGTTCGAGAGAAAGAAGTAATCGACTTCCTTTGGGACCACGTCGTGTGTCGGTTCGGGATGCCTTCCGAAATAGTATGTGACAATGGGAAACAGTTCGTTGGGAGCAAGGTATCAAGATTCTTCGAGGATAACAAGAT
>NW_017673064.1:73271-146180 GCF_001879085.1 Nicotiana attenuata | reverse complement strand
GATACCGAGTCACCATAGTCGGTGTAAAAGCTTTCAAGGGGGTTCTGGCGCAGGTTCATCAGATCTAGCGGGGCTCGCAGACGAGCTTGGTCTAGAAGGAACACTTTGTGAAGTTTTCGCCATTTCTTGAAGCTTTACGAAGAGATGAAAAGAAAATACAACCAACGCAAAATTTGAGAAAGATAAGAAATGTTGAACCTGGAAGGGTCGTTTATACTTTTCCCATGAGGCGGCGGCACGAATCGCGAAGTTACAGACACGAAGCGACAGATAATTAAGAGAAGCATTAAATGCCTGCAGCAGACGTGGTCAGAGCACTCGATGGCTTTTTCAGCTGGCGTATGGCCATACGTCACGGGCATCACGTCACCGATCATATCGTTTATTATCATTACTCTCTAATAAACGAGGGGACTATCTGTATTGGGTGATACCCTTTTTGCTTGAGCCCGACCGGGTTGGGTCCGGTCTGGGGCAAGTCGGGGCCATCGAACCCGACCTGGATGCAAGGTAGAACGACGGCCACGTCAACAACCGAGGTCGAGTCATTTCGAGACCGTTGCAGAGCTCGATATGAGTCACCACCGGATGGAGAAACACACAAGGTCGGAAGCCGGACTCGTAACGGATAACCAAGCGTCGCCGGATATCACGCCCAAACGTGATTTTCTCAACCACTTCAGGCCATTAAGGCGTAATTACAGGGATCCACGATGTAATTAATTTACCTACCTTATTTTTACCCTTAATCAGAATGTATAAAAGGGGAGAAGACCCCATAAAGAGGGGATCGAAAACCATTACACTAGAGTACCATCTCTCTCTATTCTTGTACGCTATCAAGCACAATTGTTCTAAGCAATATTATATTCTGCGATTATTTACTTTAACAGCAATTGTTGAGTCTTTATCTTTTATTTTCCTCAATCCAAACCTTTTGTATCTTTTAGTTCACGGATCCTTAAAACCCCATATAAATTCAATTGTTATCCGGATTCCAGGGTAAACACCTATCTTTTAAGTGTCATGATAGTTTAAAAATTCTTTTAAGCGGCCACTGCAATAAATTAAAATCTATCAGCATTCCCATACAGCCGCATATTAAAACCCAAAACATCAGCAATGAAACAATGGGTAATCACCAAAATGCTCCAGATCATGAACATTAAACTACAACATCAGATTATAGCGCAGTACAATTAAAGTAAATAAACTGCACCAATAACAATGATGAACATAGTGAGGGAAAGCCTAAGCCCATTATTCAAGAACAATGAGGGGGCACTGCTCTTTGTGACTGGGCTAGGTGCAATTACAGGCCCATTAGTAGATGAGGCTGCTGGGGCTGGAGCTGGACTTGGGCTTTTACTACTGAAATCAGTGGGCTCAGAAACTTTAAGAACCCTGACATCAATCTTCTGTCCGGCCTTGCAGTGGCCTGGAAAACCGCAGATATAGTAGTAGTGACCTGGACCTTTGATGTTGATGGAGTCGTTGCCGGAGGAGTAAGTAGCGATTGGATTTGCGGCGTTACACGAGTGGTAATCGGGGAGGCTCACTCGTAGTACGTTGTGTTGTGTTCGGTTGTACTGGAAAACTACAGTACCATTTGAAGTTGAAATCAATGAGAAATGCTACAACACTGTGGTAAATTTTGATTTTTATGATCTCACATATTATGATTTTTTCAGGTTATCATGTTATTGTTAAAAGCATTTAGGTACTAGATTAGACAAGTTATTTACAAGATATAAATTATAGGTACCCGTTGGAGAAAAGAAGATAGATAACCTAACCTTAATAAAGGAAATTTGTAATCAGAAAAAATAAGTCAAACATTCTAATTTCTCTCGCACAATGTATGATATGTATATGTATAATATATATACGTATTCAAATTTACTTTATGTAAATCCTGAATCTCATGTTGTATATAAATGTATATGTACATGTATCATGTATACGCATTCAACTTACTAAATTTAAATCCTGAATCAAAGAGTACAACTCGACCAATCATCATTTGACAATAGTGTTACGAGTACGGAATTTAGTGGAAAGATACACTTTGTTTCTCAATTAAACTGGTTTAATTTTGTCACAAGGGTACTACTCAATAGCCTCTCAATAATTAGTTCTTTGGTCACTCAAGTTTTTCATGCTCTCTACTAACTAAGTCAGGAAAAAAAAAAGGAACTGCCAAATCTCAATTATCTAAACAATCTTGTGTTACAAGTAGTTAGCCGTGAACCTCAATCGAATCTCACAAATTGCTGGAAGATCTAATATTAGTTAAAACGGAAGCTTTATACAGGAGGCGGACTTACCGAGAATATCGCCGACCCGGAAAACTTTAGAAGAAGCCCACATATGGTAGTCAACATTCGCGCCGCCGATCGTCCAGCCAGCTGCATCACCCACTTTGTACACGGCGCCGCCGCCTAGCGTGGCTGTAAACAAACTAAGAACAGCCATTGTTGAGAGCAAAAGCATAGCTTCCTTGGTTAAAAACATGATTCAACATCCAACAGAGAAAAAAGAATTCCAGTAATCTGTAAAAAGTAACTTAGAATTCAAATGAAAGGAGCGAGTTACACAGAAGTATAGTTATAGGAAATGCATTTCACACCGCCAATTATATAACGCTTCTACAGACCGAGTGAAGAAAAAGCCAAGACTGGGTCTATGTAGGATTCACAAATATATCGTGAATTTGGAGAATTTTATGAGTTGGTTCCGTTGGGTATGCATGCGAGATATATGCCTTTGTCCAGATAGGCTAGTCATTACCTATACAAGGCTGCTCACTAATGTGACATATATGTCAAATGCCCAATCAATTCAAAGACTGAATTCAAAATTTTAAACTAATACGTAATGTATGGACATAGTCACGTTGATTTATTTTCTATTGGGACATCAAGTAGTGCAACTTGATTAAGAACGTGTTAATCCAAGAAGAGACTGCTTTTGGGTAATAATTTTTTTCAAAATAGATTTTTGAAAGAAAAAGTATTTAAAATTTCTTTTCGAAATCGGTTGCTATGATTACAATCAACTGTTAATGCATTAAGCTAAAACACCATTCAACTTTTTATCTAATGAGTTTAAGAGCTTGTTTGGTCAAACTTGTAGAATCAATTAATTTTTAAAGTGTTTTCAAAAGTGCTTTTTAAAAAAGTATTTTTAGTGAGAATCAATTTATGTTTGATTAGTTAATTTGAAAAGCGCTTCTGAATAGCAATTTGTGTTTGGCCAAGCTTTTAAAAAGTACTTTTAAGTGTATTTTTCTCAAAAATATTTTTCAAAAAATATTGTTTTGAAGAGAAACTGTTATGAAATATATTATTTGTATGGATGTCCACTACGCAAATATAACTTCCACTACTCTTCTTTATTATGTAATTAACCTCCCCACTATTCCTCACCATTATGGTTGTAACTCCTACAACTCCATAATCTCATCCATGATCTTTTCCCATAATAGTTAATTGTATGTTCATGACATCCCTTTGTATGACCTTAATGTCATCTTATAAATAGAGGGTTTGGGCATCATATTGTGTACACTTGAATACATGGAAGAAATAAGAATCTCTCCTCTCTTTCTCTCTATATCTCTTGTTTTTCCTTGTTTTATATTGTTACTTTGAGCTAAGTTTTTTAATACGTTATCAGCACGAGTCTCTAAACTATTCTAAGCTCGAGTTTGATTTTTCTAATTTAATTCTACACTGACAGTTGTCTGGTGTTGTTATGACGTGCACATTTTTGCCAATAGAAGAAAAGGTAACATTATGCTTTGTCTTTGTTCACATTAGGTGAGTAAGCAATACACATTTCTTGTTAGAAAGTATCAAATGTTTAACGTACTGTGAGTGCTACTTATTACTGTGATAGCAAGGGAAAAATAAATAAATTTTGGTCATACTGATTAGAAGCATAAATCATCTTAAAGAAAACAAGAAATACTTCACATCTTTATCTAGGTTGATTAATTATTTCTTTGAAATTCGGAAAACAAACCAGCTATTGAGAAAGTATACTTCATAATTTATGGTCGTATCATTTGAAAGCAAGCACCGATTAGTATGACTACTAGAAGAGGTATTTTCGAATATCCATGGCCTACTTGATGCTTGCTACTGCCTCACCATTTTCATGTATTTTGCATGAATGATGCACAAGCTACAACTGGTAAGTTGTTACCTATAGTGTCACTTTTCAGGTAAAATAAATGTTGAATTTATGTATTAGTACTATATATGTGTTGTTATCTATATGTTGTACTTTTGATAATTGATTCACTAATTGCTTGGTTGAAGCGAGTGAAGGAAAGTCTACGGCGTTAAATAAAAACCAATAGGCACAGGGTATACCCCGAAAACAACAATATTTTTTTGAGAGGCTCAATAAATATTATGACAATGATTTTATGATCCATTTAAACTCCAATAGAATTCGGAAGAAATGTTCTGACCACAAACAATTGTATTTCATATGTCTATATTTCATATAGATGCTACAAATAATTGATAATGCTTTACGCTGATTTGAGATTTGTACACTTATTTAAGAGAGCAAATTTGATTTGCTAAGTTGTAAATTAGCCGTGTTCAACTTTCGGCATGCAATTAAAATTAGGATTGAGAGTGAATCTCAATATTGTTTAGCCTATTATGCTATTGATTGAGGCTAAATCGGTAGATTCAAGTCCACTGCACCATGAGAATAAGACATCGAGTTTTGAGTCCTGATGTTCCATGATTGTAAGAGTTGAGTTCGGTTCAAACTTATTATATCCTAATAACATGCCTTTATATGGGTAAGACGTTGGGTTTGAGTCGCAACGCACCATATTGATGATATAATGATGACTGAGGCAAATTAATATTATGCTTTTGATTAAAAATCATGAAGCGTGTCCCACTTGATATGCTCTATTCTTGAAGTGAATGTGATAGCAGTGCATAATAAATCTAAATGAAGACAAGTGGTTGACCAATGAACGTGGCCGTGCCAAAAACAAAAATAATAATAGTCCTCCTCATTATGGTAATTGTAAAAAGGAGAACAATAAGGGTTCTCAAAATAATCCTTAAAGGTGAAGGAAATGTGTATCAATAAGGTCTGTAAATATGAGACACGTTTGGATGATTATGGTCCATTCTTTGAAAATGTGTGTCATGATCCCAATTTACCTCCATAGGATGTCGTGACGGCACCTAGTCCTTAAGACAAGGTAAGCCTAACAAATATGCGGAATAACTGAATATTAAGCTAAAACTCAAAACATCAACAGGTGTAATAAATAAAATCTGTAACTCAAAGTATAAACAACTCCCAAAATCCGATAGATATAAGTCACAAGTTCTAAGGAGAAATACTAAATATCTCTATACATCAGAGTCTAATGAGGATAAGTAAAACAATATAATAATGATAGAGGGGGACTCCGAGGTCAGCGGATGCTGGCAGATATACCTTGAAGTCTTCACGTATGGACTAACTCGCTGATACCTAGTTTGGTAGGAGGTACCTGGATCTGCACAAAAAGATGTGCAGAAGCGTAGTATGAGTACACCAATACGGTAACTAGTAAGCGCCAGGCCTAACCTCGGTAGAGTAGTGACGAGGCCAGGTCAGGGACCTACTGAAAATAATATAAAATAAGGCGGAAGATATAATGACAGAGAAGTGTAACAAATTCACAGAAGGTAACAACACAGAATCCAAGAAGACAATTACAACACATAAGGAAGCAAGAATCTTACAAGTTAAGGAACAACAACAACAACAATAATAATAGCAACAACAATACAACAAATAGAGGAAATCAACAGGGGGCACTCCCGAGGTACCGCCTCGTAGTCCCAAAAGTAAATATCTCACAACGGCAAGGCAGAAACCGCGTGCAAACAATAACAACCGCACGACATAAACCTCGTGCTACGATAACAATCTGCATGGCAGAAACCTCGTGCCACAATAACAACCCGCACGGCAGAAATCTCATGCCAAAATAACAACCACATCACAGAAACTTCGTGCCACAACCAAACAGTTATCTCAACAATAATCATAAAAACCAACACATAACAAATGAAACCATGATATTACAAGCAAAGAATTCTACAATTAAAGAATGAATACGGAATCAAGGAAGCAGGTAATTCAACTAAGCATGTTGTACAAATTGCAAATAAGAGATAAGAACGTAGATATGTGAAATTATGCTAAACATGATGACTGCACATGCTAGAGTAACTCAATTAAAGGAATAAAAGGAAACTACTTAGCAAAAACCAGATTTTAAACATTTAGCCCGAGTACGCACTCGTCACCTCGCGTACACGGCCTTCACGTATTGCAAATTACCATAACACTACCAAATCCTAAGGGGAATTTCACTTACCTCAAACCTCGCTCAATTAATCGATAAGAAGGCCTTTCCCTCGATTTTCCGACTCCGAACGACTCAAATTTAGCCAATAACAATTACATACTATAAATATAGCTATAGGAAACTAATCTAAATAATAAAATTGTGATTTTAGCAAGAATTGGAATAATCGCCCCAAAAAGTCAATCCGGGCCCACGTCTCGGAACCCGACCAAAATTACAACAACCGAACACCCATTCGATATCACGTCCAACCATACAAGAATTATCCAAATACGACCTCATTTGGCCTTTCAAAATCCAAGAATTTGGTCTAAGAACTTTACACTTTTCCCCCAATTTTTTCAACCCTAATCCTTAATTAGATGAAGAAATCGAAGATAGATTAGTGGGAATTAATCAAAAACAAGTCAAGAATCCTTACCCAAATGTTTCCTCTGAAAATCCCTCAAAATCTCGCCTCAGTCCGAGCTCTCAAAGTCCCAAAGTGAAAATGAAATCAAACCCTCGACTTTGAAATTTAAGTTCTGATGCCTAGTTTTCCTTCTTCGCGAACGCGGAAATAGCCTCCCGTTCGCGAAGCACAAATGCTTCAGGCCCAGACTCCTCTTACGCGAATGCAAGGGGCCACTCATGAACGCAGTGACCAAAGATCCTCAAGCTTCGTGAACGTTAAGACCTTCTCCCGAACGCGTAGACCATGTGTGAGACTCACCCCAGCTCCCTTCCTCTCCGCAAACGCGTTAACCAGTTCGCAATCGCGTTGAACCAAGACTTGAACCCTTCATGAATGTGGGACCTCCTTCACGAACGCGGAAAGCAATTTTCCAGCAAAACTCAAACTCCTCTACATGAATGCGCCGACACCTTCGGGAACGCATAGAAGGAAACCAGAAACACCTGATTTCAGCAGTCAAAATGTTCCGAAATGCACCGAACATGGTCCGAGGCCCCCGTGACCTCAACCAATAATACCAACAAGTCCTAAAACATCATACGAACTTAGTCAAACTTTCAAATCACATGAAACAACGCTAAAAACACGAATTGTGCATCGATTCAAGCCTAATGAACTTTAGAACTTCTAACGTCTACATTCGATGCCGAAACCTACCAAATCACGTCCAATTGACCTCAAATTTTGCACACAAGTCCCAAATGATATTACGGACCAGTTCCAACTTCCAAAATCGAAATCCGACCCTGATATCGAAAAGTCTAACCCGGTCAAACTTTCTAAAAATCCTCCAACTTTCGTCAATTAACGCCGAAATGACCTACGGACCCCCCAAATCAACATTCGGACACGCTTCTAAGACTAAAATCACCCTACAGAGCTATTGGAATCGACGAAACTTTTTTCCGGAGTTGTCTTCACACAAGTCCAACTACAGTCAACTACTACGACTTTAACTTTCAATTTAGGGACTATGTGTCCCATTTCACTTCGAAACTCTCCCGAACCCGACACCAAGCACTCAAGCAAGTCAAGTAACTAGAAAATGCAATAGTGGGAACAATAAATAGGGTATCAGGGCTAATACTCTCGAAACGACCGGCCGGGTCGTTACATCCTCCCCCTCTTAAAACAAACGTTCGTCCTTGAACGAGTATAGAGACGTACCTGAAGTGATGAAAAGATGAGGATAATGGCTACGCATATCATGCTCGGTCTGCCAAGTCGCCTCCTCGACTAGATGACCCCTCCACCGAACCTTCACTGAAGCGATGTTCTTCAACCTCAACTTTCGAACATGCATGTCCAAAATGGCCACCGGCTCCTCAACATAAGATAGATCCTTGTCCAATTGGACTGAGCTAAAGTCTAACACATGAGACGGATCACCGTGATACTTCCGGAGCATGGAAACATGGAACACTGGATGAACTCCAGAGAGACTAGGTGGTAGTGCAAGTCTATAGGCCACCTCTCCAACCCTCTCAAGAATCTCAAAAGGCTCGATGTACCTAGGGCTCAACTTGCCCTTCCTCCCAATCTCATAACACCCTTCATGGGCAAAACCCGGAGCAAGACCCGCTCCCCAACCCACCGGAGACCGGCACCGCCTACCATATAATAGCCTCATACGGTGCCATTTGAATGCTCGACTGCTAACTATTGTTATAGGCGAACTCCAAAAGCGACAAGAACTGATCCTAAGAAACCCCAAAATCCATCACACACGCACGAAGCATATCCTCCAATATCTGAATAGTACACCCGGACTATTCGTTCGTCTGAGGGTGAAATTCTGTACTCTATTCCACCCGCGTGCCCAACTCATATTGTACGGCTCTCTAGAACCGCGATGTAAACTACGTACCCCTATCAGAAATGATAGATACCGGCACGCCATGAAGCCTGACAATCTCGCAAATATGAACCTGAGCCAGTTGCTCTGAATTATAGGTATTCACCACTGGAATGAAATGAGCTGACTTGGTCAGTCTATCCATAATCACCCATATTGCATCGAACTTACTCCAAGTTTATGAGAGCCCAACAACAAAATCCATAGTGATCCTCTCCCGTTTCCACTATGGAATCTCTAACTTCTAAAGCAATCCATCTGGCTGTTAATGCTCATACTTCAACTACTGACAATTTAGGCACCGAGCTACATACTCCACTATGTCCTTTTTCATCCGCCTCCACCAATAGTGCTGCCTCAAGTCCTGATACATCTTCGCGGCACCTAGACGAATGGAGTACCGCAAATTGTGTGCCTCCTAGAGAATCAACTCATGCAAGCCATCTACACTGGGCACACATAGCCTTCCCTACATCCGTAATACACCATCTTCTCCAATAGTGACCTCCTTCACATCGCCGTGCTGAACCGGGTCCTTGAGGACAAGAAGATGGGGGTCATCATACTGACGGTCTCTGATACGATCATAACGAGAAGACTGCGAAACCACACAAGCCAAAACTTGGCTCGGCTCGAAAACATCCAATCTAAGAAACTGGTTGGACAAGGCCTGAACATCCAAGTCTAAAGGCCTCTCTGCTACCGGTAGATATGCTAAGCTACTCAATCTCTCCGCCTTGCGACTCAAGGAATTGGCCACCACATTGTCCTTCCCGGGATGATAGAGAATGGTGATATCATAGTCCTTAAGCAACTCCAACTACCTCCACTGCCGCAAGTTAAGATCCTTCTATTTGAACAGATGCTGTAGACTCCGGTGATCGGTGTAGACCTCACAAGGGACACCATACAAATAGTGTCGCCAGATCTTCAAGGCATGAACAATAGTTGCTAACTCGTGGTCGTGGACAGGATAGTTCTTCTCATGCACCTTCAACTCTCTAGACGCGTAGTCAATCACCCTACCGTCCTATATCAACACTGCGCCAAGACCAATGCGCAATGCATCAAAATACACCGTATAGGACCCCGAACCAGTAGGAAATACCAACACTGGGGCCGTAGTCAAAGCAGTCTTGAGCTTTTGAAAGCTCTCCTCACACTCCTCGGTCCACCTGAACGGAGCACACTTCTGGGTCAATCTGGTCATATGTGCTACAATAGAAGAGAAACCCTCTACAAATCGACGGTAATGCCCCGCCAAACTAAGAAAACTTTGGATCTCCGTAGCTGAGGACGGTATGGGCCAACTCTGCACTACTTCAATCTTCTTTAAATCTACCTTGATTCCCTCACTCGATACTACATGGCCAAAAAAATGCCACTGAATCTACCAAAATTCACACTTCAGAAATTTGGCATATAACTTCTTTTCTCTCAAGGTTTGAAGCATAGTCCCCAGGTGCTGCTCATGATCCTCTCGGCTTTGGGAGTATACCATAACGTCGTCAATAAACACAATGATGAACGAGTCGAGATAGGGCTGAAATACACTATTTATCAAGTGCATGAATGTTGCTGGGGCGTTGGTCTGTCCAAAAGACATCAGAAGGAACGCGTAATGACCATACCAAGTCCTGAAGGCAGTCTTCAAGATATCTGGCTCCCAAATCTTCAACTGATGATAGCCTAAACGCAAGTCGATCTCAGAGAACACTGTGGCACCCTGTAGCTGATCAAATATGTCATTAATACGAGGCAATGGATACCTGTTCTTCACTATAACCTTGTTCAACTGGCAATAATCAATACACATTCACATAGAACCATCCTTCTTCTTTACAAATAAGACTGGAGCACCCCAAGGCGACATACTGGGTCGAATGAATCCCTTGTCAAGCTACTCTTGCAAATGTTCCTTTAATTCTTTCAACTCTGCCGGGGTCATTCTAAGGTGGAACGGAAATGGGCTGAGTGCCCGGTAACAAATCAATACCAAAGTCGATATATCTGTCGGGCGGCATGACCGAAAGATCCTCCAGAGTACATTTGGATAATCCCGCACCACATCTGCCAGATACGCATCACACCCCTTCTCAACCATCCGCTGAGCATTTAGAAATGAGACAAACCTACTAGGGACATAATCTAAAGTACCTCTCCTCTCTAACCGTGGTAGACCTAGCATAGCCAACGTCACCGTCTTGGCGTGACAATCAAGGATAGCATGATAGGGAGACAACCAGTCCATGCCCAAAACAACATCGAAATCCACCATACTGAGCAACAATAAATCAACTCTAGTCTCAAAACCACCAATAACAACCAAACACGACCGATACATACGGTCAACAACAATAGAATCTCTCACGGGTGTAGACACATAGATAGGAAAACTCAAAGAATCACGGGATACACCCAAATACAAGGCAAAATAAGATGACACATAGGAATAAGTGGAGCCTGGATCAAATAAGACTAATGCATCTCTATGACATACTGGAACAATACTTGTGATGATAGAGTCAGATGCAACTGCCTCCATCCTAGCAGGAATGGCATAATATCTGGCCTGGCCTCCCCTTCTAGGGCAACCTCTACTTGCTCGACCTCCACCTCGAGGTGGCTATGCAAGTGGAGTGGTAGCTGGTGCTGTAACCATAGCCTGAGGACCCGGTGGAGCACGCGGTGCCTGAGTGGTCTGTGGAGGTGAACCTCTCCTGAGTCTGGAGCAATCCCTCACCATATGACGAGTATCACCACACTCAAAACAAGCTCTCAGAGGATATGGATACTATGGTTGGCTCGGGCCTGATTGATTGGGCTGACCGTTGAAAGCACCCCGTGCAGGAGGTGCACTAGACAATGGAGGTGCATAATAGGGAGTTTGGGACCTAGGAGTGGCTGGAATACCGCTGGCAGCTAGAAGTGCTGAATGAATAGGGCGACTCACATAGCCCCTACCCTGACGAGCTGTACCCGGGGCACAAGTACAACTATCTATGCCAGACTCTCGAGACCTCTTGGCCTCTCTCTCCTCTCTCTCGAGCCAGCATGCCCTCCAATCTTCTAGCAATCCTCACTACCTACTGGTATGCGATGTCCATCTCCGATTCTCGGGCCATGCTAAATCTGATACTAGGGTTGAGCCCCTCGATAAATTGATGAAGCCACTCTCGAACAATAGCAACTAAGGGTGGTGCATGCCTATCCAAATCACTGAACCTGACCACACACTCCGACACAGTCATAGAACCTTGGCATAAAAACTCAAACTTTGTGCACCATGCATCTCTGAGACTCTGGGGAACATATTCCTCAAGAACATATCTGAGAACTGAGTCCAAGTGAGCGAAGCTGCCTCGGCCGGACTACCCAACTCATATGCTCGCCACCACTAATAGGCCGCTCCTCTAAGCTGGAATGTATTGAAAGCAACCCCACTAGACTCCGACCCATAGTGCGGAGGACGCAGTGGCACTCCTCAAGAAAACCCTAGGCATGCTCTGATGCCAAGCCACTAAAAGTAGGAGGGTGGTACTTCTTGTACCTCTCGAGCCTGAGCTGCTCCTCCTTAGAAACTGTTGCCCTAGCCTCGGGCCGAATTGGAGCTACCTGCTGCACTCGTATGACCTCTAGAACCTGGTCGACATGGATCCGCTGCTCTGGGGTACGAGCGGCGGGAGTCTATGCTCCTCCTCCGGCCTGAGATGTGGCAAGAGCAAGTGGATTCAACCCCGCCTGAGCCAAAGTGCTGAACATGCTCAGAAACTGGATGAGAGTCACCTGGAGGGCTGGTGCAATAACAAGCATTTCAGGTGCCTGCCCTCCAACTGGAGCTACTGGCGGCTCCTCTATAGCAGCTCGTAAGGGTGCTTTGGGTGCACCACATGGACGTTCTTGGCCTCTACCTTGGCCTCAGCCTCTCGCGGCTCTAGTAGGGGGCGCGGGTGTCTGGTCATCCGATCCAACTGTACGTGTCTTCACCATTTGTGAGAGAATAGAAAGACATAATATTTAGAATCCGAAGTCAAAGATTTGCACGATAAGGAATCAAAGAGGTGAATCTTTTCCTAACAGTTCCATAACCTCCTGAAGATAAGTATAGACGTCTCTGTACCGATCCGCGAGACTCTACTAAACCTGCTTGTGACTCATAACACCTATGGACCTAGAGCTCTGATAACAACTTGTCACGACCCCAATTTCCCTCCATAGGATGTCGTGAAGGCACCAAGTCCCTAAGACTAGGTAAGGCTAACAAGTATGCAGAATAACTAAAATATTAAGCTAAACTCAAAACATCAATAGCTGTAATAAATAAAATCTGTAACTCAAAGTATAAACTACTCCCAAAACTCGGTAGATATAAGTCACAAGCTCTAAGGAGAAACACTAAATATCATTATACATCAGAGTCTAATGAGGATAAGAAATACAACATAATAAAGATAGAGGGGACTCCGAGGTCTGCGAACACTGGCAGATATACCTTGAAGTCTCCACGTACGGACTAGCTTACTGATACCTGGTCTGGTAGGAGGTACCTGGATCTGCACAAAAAGATGTGCAGAAGCATAGTATGAGTACACCACAACGGTACCTAGTAAGTGCCAAGCCTAACCTCGATAGAGTAGTGACGAGGTCAGGTTAGGGCTCTACTGGAAATAATAAGAAACAAGACGGAAGATATAATGACATAATGAAATGACAGAGAGGTGTAACAATGGAAATTTACAGAAGGTAACAACACGGAATCCAAGAAGACAATTACAACGCATAAGGAAGCAAGAATCTTACAAGTTAAGGAACAACAACAATGCAACAAATAGAGGAAATAAACAGGGGACACTCCCGACGTACCCCACGTAGTCCCAAAAGTAAATATCTCACAACGGCATGGCATAAACCTCATGCAAACAATAACAACCGCACAGCAAAAATCTCGTGCAAATAATAACAATCCGACGACAAAAACCTCATGCTACGATAACAATATGCAATTTAGAAACCGCGTGCCACAACAAAAACCCGTACGGCAGAAACCTCGTGCTACAACCAAACAGTTATCACAACAATAATCACGAAAACTAACACATAACAAATGAAACCATGATATTACAAGCAGAGAATCTTACAGTTAAAGAATGAATACGAAATCAAGGAAGCAGGTAATTCAACTAAGCATGTTGTACAAATGGCAAATAAGAGATAAGAACGTAGACATGTAAAATTAGGCTAAACATGATGACTACACATGCTAGAGTAACTCAATTAAGGGAATAAAAGGAAACTACTTAGTAAAAACCGGATTTTCAATATTTAGCCCGAGTATAGACTCGTCACCTCGCGTACACGGCCTTCACGTATTGCAAATTACCATAACACTACCAAATCCTAAGGGGAATTCCACCCCCCGACAAGTTTAGACAAGTTACTTACCTCAAACCTCACTCAATCTATCGATAAGAAGCCCTTTCCGATTATCCAACTCCGAGCGGCTCAAATATAGCCAAAAATGATTACATACTATAAATATAGCTATACTTAACTAATCTAAATAATGAAAATTATGATTTTAGCAAGAATTGGAAAAATCGCCCCAAAAGGTCAACTTGGGCCCATGTCTCGGAACCCCACCAAAATTAAAACAATCGAACACCCATTCTATATCGAGTCCAACCATACAAGAATTATCCAAATCGACCTTAATTGGCTTTTCAAAACCCAAGAATTTGGTCTAAGAACTTTACACTTTTTCCCCAAAATTTTCAACCCCAAATCCTTAATTAGATGAAGAAATCGAAGATAGATTAGTGGGAATTAATCAAAAACAAGTCAAGAATACTTTCCCAAATATTTCCTTTGAAAATCCCTCAAAATCTCGCCTCAATCCGAGCTCTCAAAGTCCCAAAGTGAAAATAAAATCAAACCCTCGATTTTGAAATTTATGTTCTGATGCCCAGTTTTCCTTCGTTGAGAACACGGAAATAGCCTCGCGTTCGCGAAGCACAAAATGCTTTAGGCCCAGATTTCTCTTACGCGAATGCAAGGGGCCACTCACGAACGTGGTGACCCGAGGTCCTCAGCTTCACGAACGCGAAGACCTTCTTGCGAATGCGTAGACCACGCGTGAGACTCACCCCAGCTCCCTTCCTCGTCGCGAACGCGTTAACCAGTTCGCAATCGCGTTGCACTAAGACCTGACCCCTTCGTAAATGCGGGACCTCCTTCACGAACGCGAAGGGCAATTTTCCATCAAAACTCAAACTCCTCTACGCGAACGCAGCAACACCTTCGCGAAGGCATAGAAGGAAACTAGAAGCACCAGATTTCAACAGTCAAAATGTTCTGAAATGCGCCAAACATGGTCCAAATCACCCCTAGGCCCTCGAGACATCAACCAATAATACCAAAGAGTTCTAAAACATCGTACGAATTTATTCTAGCCTTCAAAACACATCAAACAACGCTAAAAACATGAATTGCACATCGATTCAAGTCTGATGAACCATAGAACTTCTAACTTCTACATTCGATGCCGAAACCTACCAAATGATTGACCTCAAATTTTGCACATAAGTCCCAAATGACATTCTGGAACTGTTCCATTTTTTGGAATCAAAATCCGACCCCGATATCGAAAATTCCACTCCTGATCAAACTTTCCAAAAATCATCAAACTTTCCAACTTTCGCCAATTGACGCCGAAATGACCTACGGACCCCCAAACAACATCCGGACATGCTCCTTATACCAAAATTACCATACGAATCTATTGGAACTGATGACACTCCATTCTAGATTCATCTTTACATAAGTCCAACTACGGTCAACTCCTACGATTGTAAATTTTAATATAGGGACTATGTGTCACATTCCACTCCGAAACTCTCCCGAACCCGACACCAAGCACCCCGACAAGTCAAGTAACCACAAAATGCAATAGATAGAGAAATAAATAGGGGATCAGAGATAATACTCTCAAAATGATGGCCGGGTCATTACAATGTGACTTGTGATAAGAATTGTAAAGGAAGACTCATTCATGAAAGTTAATGTGGAAATATTCATGAATACAACTTATGCATAAGTATGTGCTTATGCATGGTTGAATAAATACTACCACTCACCTCTACGGGAGGTTTGAGAGAAAGAAATATAATAAATATGTCATTAGTCTCGTACATGTGGTACTCCAAAAATATTTTTCCGTGCCTTATAAAAGGTTATTAAAGGCAAAGTTAAAGCAAGAAATGATTTTGCTTATGATGATTTTGACCATGACAATTATTATGATATAATTTTCTCCGTGAAGGAGAAATTCACAATATGGATGGTCTGACAAAAGATCTTGAAGTACAAAATTAATTAAGAGTTTCAGAAGAACTAATTTGTTAGTACCCGGATAAATGAAATTGTTCCTGATATTGATATTGTGGTATGTGTCAAAAGAAACTTTTAAGTTTCAAATATATTAGCAAAAGTGGTAGGCATTTGAGACTATAAATGAAAGGAAGAGTGAATATCTTCATATTACTATGGTCATATCGGGTGTAGCGCCACATTTTCTCGTAAAGCGGGTTTCGACGTGTGATAACTCTTTTTAATGGGTATTAAAAGAGAAGAGTCCCACCTAACGATTTTTAACGGATAACTCTATTTGACTAGTACGACACCAAAAATCGGGTAAGGGCTCAAATTACCTCGGAGAGAAGGTGTTAGGCACTCTTCGAGGTCCACAACTGTGGGTCCCGGCCAAACTTAAAACTATGTGGATTATGTAATAAGGCTAAGTGATCAAGTAAGGAGGGGTTAGAAGTTGAAAAGTCTTATTATAACAAATCTCAACATGATTGCAAGGATACAATTACATTAGTCTATATCGAACGACTAAGTATAGATAACAAGTGTATGAAAGGAAGGGAAGGGGTCCTAAGTTTTTTAGCCTAAGGGATCACCCCGTGCAACATAAATAATAATTCGTAACTGCCTTGAGGTAGGGGTTGCTCATATTATTCAGCGGGCACAAACTATCATCTCCTGCTACCCAATTACTATGTTGAAGTTGTTTACTTAAAGGCGCTCTCATTCAATTCTATGTCGTGTCCTATGCGTGCATTACCCGTCCCATGCCTATGGTCCAAGAGGCTTTGGACCTACTATTTGGGTGGTTCTAGACTTTGATTAGGGTGCTCAAAATGATAAAACTAGGTGACATTCGAAACAGTTAGGACTGCACATAATAGCAATGAAAGGCTCAAGTTAACCTCCACACATAAGCACAAAAAGCACGCGATCAGTCATAGATTTGCAAATTAGGCAGTAGACAGTTTCAGAATCAAGACATATTTGGGTTGTTAAATCCTATAGGCATGGTTCCTATGTGATCCTTATTTCTATATTATACAGGCAGTACTGCAACGTATAGGCATATTAAAGCAGTGCAAATCCTATAGAAATGATTTCTAATTATTTTCGCAACAAGGTAGTGAAATGATCTCAGAATCCCGAATTACTGGTGTTGGTTTTGTAGGCATGCTTCTTAGGCAGATAACAGTATCCTATAGACATGATTTCTAACAGTTGAAATTGATTTTACATATTTTATCCCTGTAGGCATGTCATCTAAGTGTGGCAACGCGACGAAGTAACAAAGTGATTGATTAATTGATTAAATCCTATAGTCATGATATCTAAAGGAGCGGTGTGTTAAGAGAAATAGAAATTATTGATTGATTGATTGATTAACTGAAGCCCTATAGACATGGTATCTAGATGGGTAGTAATGAAATATGTGTTATTTATCCTATAGGCATGTTGTCTAAGTGTGCTCAATAGTAAACCTTGAAACAAGTATAGCAAATACTTAAACATACTTTAGACAGGTTGAGTGAAGTGTGTGCAGACAGGTTGAGTGAAGTGCGTGCGATTTCCTATAAGCATGATTTCTACGAGTGGAAAAATAGGAACACACTAAACAAAATAACAAATAAGGCATGCTAAATGAAAAGGCGAATCGAGCACATAGGCCCTATAAGCATGTTTTCTACTGTTTCTATGCAAGCATTAGAACATACCTGTTTCCCCCAATTTCACTAATCTCCCCATTATTCATTACTATAGATTATTACAAGCCCAAATAGTCACAGACTTAATAGGGCGGCTACAGGCCCAAAATACAACAAATAGGATACCCCGGGCTGATTCTAGGTCTTCAACTGAGCCTGGAGCCTTAGGTGATGAACATGCCCAAACTCCGGGTGGCTATTAATACGCTTCAGTTTTGAGTACCAAACCGGCCCAATAATTAGGCCCAAACTTTAAGACAATAGCCTTGCTTACCCATGGAATGCTAAATAACCGTAGCAACAAAGTGACAAGATTGGTACTAGGAGAACTTTAAGACTTAGGAGTTTCATCATTTTATGCTATAGCTAACAGAGAGAGTGCAGGAATTTTCAGACAAAGACATACAACTAAGGCTACACAAAATCCTTTATAGGCACATATGGTATAAACAAAACAAGTGTCCAATGAAAGGTTTGAACATCATAAGTTAGTAAACTGTGTAGATAGAGTTTCAAAGCAAAGCATAGTCTAGAATTAGCCTAAAGGATTATAGACAATTACCATGAGAATTTAGAAAAGTTATAGACAGGAGTAAGTGGATGGCAGTTTCGCATGAAAGTTTTTAACACGAAAGCCTAGTGAGAATATGGTCATCAATAGCATAGTGACAGGCTAATGGGCATAGTTAAGAACAGTTGGAAAACATATCACTTAGTTGAACATGATGGGCATTACTATAGCACAAAGACTCTAAAGAACTCATGGTAGGTAAAAGAACATGTCAATTATAGGTCAACAGGACAAGCAAACATTAGGGTTCATGTCAGTCGATCCCATATGAGAGAAAACTACACATTGACATATATCCTAGAA
Organism: Nicotiana attenuata; assembly: GCF_001879085.1. NCBI lineage: Eukaryota > Viridiplantae > Streptophyta > Magnoliopsida > Solanales > Solanaceae > Nicotiana > Nicotiana attenuata. The sequence goes on along the minus strand of NW_017673064.1, from coordinate 127,520 downwards.
GCAATGCTAAGAATGCAGGATTGACAGGTCAAAGAACATAATCACTAGAGTTACAAATTGCAGATAAACAATTTTGGTTATATATTGAAATAGTGCTATAACATGGGAGAATCAAGAATCAGTTTGCAGGAAATAATAGATTATTCTTAAAGGGTTCAATAGGAAGTGATTCACTAAAGCATATTCTAAGCAAACACAGAACATGACATTAAGGCACAAGTATGAATTTATAAAAAACACAGAACATGACATTAAGGCTAGCATGAACATGGTCAATAAGGTAAAACTTAAGAGGGCCAGAAACTACGAATGAAATATGCAGAGTGAAAGTCTACTACACATGTTGAAACCATTCAAGTTTGATACTAGAAGTCATGTAACTTGCAGAACATCATTGAGACAATAGTTTTATAGAAAGCACAAAATAACATAATGCTGCAAGTTCACAATTAACAGAGAAACTTAAGGCATGCTTGTCTAAAAGTTAAACCGGCGTTGTCATACGGTGTACACACATAAGCAAGTAAAGGAATAACAATGAAGCCTATGAGAGTCAAGAATGCTAACCAATTGTAGAGATAAATGAACAAAAGGGTGAGTAACCCAGAATCTCAGTAGTGACAGCAACAGAACAGTAAAAACCCTCAGGTCCTAGTGCGTAAGAGTTCACAGGAGCTTCAGTGAGCACCGAGCAATGCTCGCACCAGGGAAGTTAATAGAGAAGATTCCGGTGGCCTTGGCTTCCAGCCGGACACAATCAAGAGAGAGAGCAGAAATAATAGAAAGTGAAAATGAAGGATTAACAGTAGTTGTTAAGCGATTAGCCTCCGTTCAAAGGGTATTAGGGGAGGGGTTTATATAGTGGTAAAGTCAGGCAGATAAACACGGAACAAAATCAAGTAAACATGAAAAAAAAGGGGTAAAATTTTGCATGCAAGTTAGTAGGGGAACCAGAAAGGAAAAAAATCAAACTCCAAACCCTATCTAGGGTTTAAAACTCAAAATGGGCCAACTGGTATGAAGAATCCAGCTTTTCTTCGCGTATATGGATGAAATACTGTCCAAATCTCCAAGATTGCATTGATTCTCGTCCGATGTAGAGGTGGTATTTTCCAAAATTGGGCAAATACCTAAGTAATAACGTGTGACCAATACCAAAGGAACCCAAATTTGGTAAGCAAATAATGGTAAAATCCCATTATCAACGGGATTAAGAGAGGGAGTTAAAAGGAAGGCGGCTAGGGTTTCTCAGAGAAGGAGAGGATGAGAGGGTTTAGTGGCGGCTGGTTGAGAGAAATGGTCTCTAGGGTTAGGGTGAGGAGTTATAAGGAAAGGGGAAAGGTTATTATAGGTCATTGATTATCTAAGATCAACGGTCGTGATTAAAGGGAAGTGGGGTGGGTCATAAGTCGGGTCTCGTGCGGGTTAGGCTAAAGGGTCGTCTTGTCTGGTTTGATGAAGGCAAAATGAAACGGGCCAAATTTTTTTAAGCCTGCTTTTGGCCCGAAATTCATATTAAAGCTGGGCCATAAAATAAATACACGAAAATTTATCAAAAATAATTTATGAAAAGTAATTAACAAATAATAAAATATTATTTATATAGTAATATGTTTTAAATAATAGTTTAATATTTAAAAGTATAAAAATACTATTTTGAGCACAAATAATATAACAAAATATAATTTTGCACATCATATAGGCTATTACTGCAAAATAATGTAAAATAGCTTAAAAATACTAATGAAGTAAAATATTCTGAAACATATATATGGATGAAAATAATAAATTTAGATGATTAAGTCATCAAAAATAATTTAAAGGGGTAGTTAATAAATATTCAAGTAATTTAAATGCGAGAAAATCAATTTTAAATTTTAAAAATTATGGAAATTATAGAAAATGCTCATATGACTCTTGTAGACTAATTAATGATGCAAAATGATATTTTGAAAGTATATATACTATTTGACAAAATATGAGGGCAAAATTGGGTATCGACAACTGCCCATCTTTATCCGGGAATGATGAATGAGTTGCCGGGTAAAGAAAATGATGACCAATTTTGTCCAAAGTGAGTGAGGAATGATGTATTTAAAAAAAAATTGGGACTGAACCCTGGTTCTTGAGTTGCTTACATATCTCTGGTGTTATGGGAATCAGGCCATGTTTAGTTCTGGATCTAACGGCGAACGAAATCGATGGAGTTGTTATAAGAGTGGTCGTATGTTTCGAAAAGATTCTTTTTGGTAGGATAGTGCTGTAGGTAACGAATATGTAGGTGGGGTTATGAATGCAATTTTGGACGTTACGAATACATCGCAAGGCAGACATTTGACGATTATAGAGTAAAAGGTAGTCAATTACTGGTTGTCAGTTACGCTTGAGGGAGTCAAAGGATGTGAATGTTATGAACGGAAACTGGAGTGAAGATTGCTCCTGTTTGTAGAACGGTTACCTCCCGAGTTACCTGCAAAAACTTAAAATACGATGCACGCGAATATATATAGGTTATTGCAAAAATTTAAACATGATGCAAATTCCCTCCGGACCATGAAGGTTGTCTTCGAGCGACAAGGATGATGTCCTTAGGCCATGACGTCCTGGGCCATGAAGCGTATGATAAGGGATTCGTAGGCCATGAAATGGTGTCCTTGGGCTATGAGGATGATGCTTCTAGACTATGACGCCTTGGAATAATAATGTGCAAGTTTGAGAGATCCTCAAGCCATGGAATGGTGTCTTCAGGCTATGAAGATGGTGCCTTCGGACAATGTGGTGATGCCTCAGCCCATGAAACGCAAAGATATGGTGATATCTATTATTTGATTGAGGAAACAGGTGATGCTTAGTCTTTTATGAGATGAGGGCGGTGCTTAGCCTTATGCAGTCATGGAGGCAATGCTTAGCCTCATGCAAGGAATGGAGACAGTGCTTAGTCTCAAAGAAAGACAATGTTTAGCCTTATGCAAGGTGAGGGCAGTGTCTAGCCCTATGCAAGTAGTGGAGACGACGCTTAGTCTCATGCAGAAAAGGCAGTGCTTCGCCTTATGCAATAATGGAAGCATTGCTTACACTCATGCAAGGGATGGAGACGATGCTTAGCCTTATGCAATAATGGAGGCAATGCTTAGCCTCATGCAAGGGAGGGAGACGGTGCTTAGCCTCATGCAAAAAAGGTAGTGTTTAGCCTTGTGCGATGATGAGGCAATGCTTAGCCTCATGCGAGGAGTGGAGACAGTGCTTAGTATCATGCAAAAAAGGTAGTGTTTATCCTTGTGCGATGATGAGGGCAGTGCTTGTGAGCACGTGATTTTTGCCCTATATGAATTGCTCCCATAAATTCAAAACGAAATAATTTCTTTCAGTGTTTGCAATTTTGTGGATTTTGCCTGTGCATTTGGATTAATGAAAAATACGAAAAAAGGGTGTTGCATGTGCATTTAGGAGTTAATTTTGGAATTTTGCATTAACTAGTAATCAAGTTATTTTATATAAAAAAGAAAAATCACAAAAATAGTTTAATTTGCATTTTTAGAGTTAATGTTAGATTTGGTAGTTTTACCTTTAATTTGATTAATTGTGTTAATTATCATTGTAGGTTTAATTAGTTTTATAGTTCTAGGAATTAATTTGGATTTTTATTAAATTTTGAAAAAAAAGAAGAAAAAAGAAAAGGGAATTTTGAATTAGAAGGGGATTTGTCTTATTAAAATCCCCAATTTTTGGGCCAGTCCTTGAATCAACCCCCTAGCCCACTTGTTTGAACGCCCCAGCCCAAACCAAAATCATTTCACCCGGTCCAGACCCTCCTTTCACAAAAACGACCCCGTTTCCTCTCCTTTGAATCTTGACCGTCGAGGTTCATTTGATCGAATGGTCGTGAACTGAGGATCCTTTAATATATAAGTGTCTTAACGCCTCACCCCCCCTCGTTCCCCCCTTACCCTACTCCTTAGAGAACCAGATACCGCCTCCTCCGCGTACCGCCGCCGGAAATCGCTCCACGGCGGCGGCAGGTCTCTGATGGCCGCAAAAATCACACCAAAGTTCCCCCTCCCTCTCCTCATCACAAATCCTCCCTTAGTTCGCCTCGAATCCCACCAGGATCACTCAAAACCTCGAAACCCTAGCCGCCGACCTTGTTTGCTCCGGTGGTGGCGCCACCTCCAAATGCCCCAAAATCAACACCCTGAAACCCCCACGCCTCCCTCATGATAAATCCCATATCAGTTCCCCTCGAATGCCCTTGAAGCCTTTCGAATCTAAAGTTGAAAGGACGAACCCTAAATCCCAAAATCCAAATCATCAAGTGTTCGAAGATTTGAGGTCGAAATTGGCTTCAGTTCTGTGTCTTCGTTTGAGAACACGCAATTGAAGCCCATTTCGGTCAAAAGTCGAGGGTTCGAAATGATTCTCAAAGATAGGGTCTGATCGCTTCTTAGGTATGTCTATCGTTCTTTCTCTTTAAATCAGTTTTCTTTGTTTTCCTTTTGTTTCGTTTAGGGTACCAGTCTTCTTCTTCTCACTTCTTCTATGTTACTAGTTTTTATATAATCACTTCTGCCCGTACATCTTAATTAGAACTAACAATGCATGATTAGTTTGGACGAAGGTCTCTTTTATTTGATTAATGTAAAACAGTCCATTATCTTTGATTTCACTTTCAGTAATTGTTTGAATCTCCAAGAAGTACTCGAATTGTTTTTGCTCTGCTTGTTTCTTTCTTATCTTGGGCTGATTGTGTTTTGGGTAGAGACTCAGTACTGGGCTGATCTCTAATGGGTCAGCCCGGGATCAATTTGGCCATAGCCCAATTGGGGTTTAGGGGTTTGATAAGGGTAATTTTCAGAGGGCAAAAGGTTATTTTGGGTAAACGAGGCGGGGAATCTTTTGGAACTGATTTGAGAAGTCCTTAGAAGCTTCCAGGTTGGGGGCTTCAATAGCAATCTCTGATTCTTGGTAGCATAACTTGGGTAGCAAGTCAGAAATTTAGGGTCACCTAAGCTAAAAACAAAATTTAAAAGGGACTAAACGTTAAAAGTGGAAATCTGAAGTTTGCCCTATGGTTTGGCCTATAAAAGCATATCATTCTTGCCTTTCAAAAAAGGGGAAGAGAGCTAAAAATCCAAAAATCAGAGACGGCTGAAAGTTCCAAAAAAATAACATTGTTCTATTGATTTCTGATTCTAGTTTTGCGGTTTTTCTACCTTAAAATAACTCTGGTTCATTTGGGAATTGGAAATGGGTTGATTTTGAGTTTGGAAGGGTTGTTTGATCCGAGCTTTGTTGGAGTTCACTGTTCTATTGATTTGGGAATTGATTTTTGTGATTTTGATTACTAAATCTGGGTTATTCTGTTGCTGGAGCTGATTTCTACACTTGATACTGCTGACTCCTCATCTTTTCCTTTGCTTTTTCATTCCCAGGTACACTCTTTGTAACCATGTTGATTGTGAAGTGAAACATTTGAGAAAATGAGCTGATATGAAGATTGATTCATGTGAATAGAGATTTGTATTAATGCAGTAGTCTATTCAACTATTCTACACTTTCATAATTGTGTAGCTTAGTTTAATTCCTTCATATGTCGTTTTGTATGCTCTCAACATGGACTGTTGCGGTACTGTTGGTTTGATAGTTCATTATGGGGTTCCAAATGTGCGTGAAAGATCCTGTTGAGTGCTTGGTACTATTGCCAGTTGTATGGGTCCTTAAAATTGAATAATCATCCATTAGTGCATCATTATACGTTCAACATAAATTTAAATTCGAGCACGGAGCTTTTATTTTAAGCCTGAGCATTCATCAATGTTTTTAAGTTTGAGTAGAAATTGGCTCTGCATATCACATGATTTAAGTTAGTTTATGCACAGTGATCTGGATCTTGGTTTAATAATTGCAATAACATGCTAGTTTGGAATCGATTTCCACCTGGGTTCTCGAGTGATTAAAAACAATTGTGAATCGCACTGATGTTTAAAAAAAATCAACAACTAGAAAGTTCAGTGCTCTGTTTGCATTCGTTCTCTTAAGGGCTGGTGTCAGTATTTTGATTTCACATTTTGTGCGTATGAATTGTGATTCGAACTTAAGCTATTTCAGATTTGGCTCTCAATGTTTTGGGCCCTCCCATGGCGTTGGTCCACGAATCCGTGTGAGTGGGAATGGACTGTTTTTTCTCAGCCACAGCAGGCTATTGGGCTCCATGTCTAGCCCAATTTGATTTTCTACTATTTACCTCTTCTTAAAACTAATTGGTTCATTTTCCCATATGTTTGATAGTCCTTCGGCTAATTAATTAGAACATTAGTTATGGCTAGTGTTAATTATTTAAGCCCCTTAGTTAGAATAGGAATTAAACCATAATAGACAATAATAGTTCATGACTCTCCGAGTTTTAGTTCGAATATCCTTTAAAAAAATGGAATTGAGGTGCGCCGCGCCAAATAAAATCACAAATTGCATGACCCTCTTTAATTATGTCTTTAAGAATATTTAGAACACGAGCGTGCCATTTAGCTAATTTTCATGGCTCTCGCAAAATTAACAACGCGTTAGTTGCTTTTTAAGCGCGTAGCTTAATAATATACCTTCTTAAACTCGGGTGCGCATTTATGTGACCCAAATCCCAATCTCAACGATGTTAAATTATGTCAAAAACCACGGGTGCATATATGTGACGTGGTTCGAGGCGTGTTTTAACGACGTTGCAATTCTCTTTAAAAATAATAATAAAAGCGGCTAAAAGTTAAAATTTGCACATAGGTTCATAATTATCTAAAATCAGATAATTAAGCCGAATATAACAGTTGAGCGACCGTGCTAGAACCACGGAACTCGGGAATGCCTAACACCTTCTCCCGGGTTAACAGAATTCCTTACTCGGATTTTTGGTTCGCGGACTGTTAAACAGAGTCAATCTTTCCTCGATTCGGGATTCAACCGGTGAATTGGGACACTATAAATCTCCCAAGTGGCGACTCTGAATCTTTAATAATAAATCCCATTTTGATTGTCCTTTAATTGAAAAAACTCCTTTATGCCCTTTGCAGGTGTAGTGAAAAAGGAGGTGTGATAGTGCTTAGCCTTATGCAAGAAAAGCAATGAATAGCTGCGAGAGAGTAAGTATTTCTTAGCTTGATGTGTCTGCGTTTGGCAAATCTTGTTGTTGTGAAGATAGTGATCCTGTTGTGTGTTTATATTTGTGGTTGTTCCTGTCATGTTCATTATGCCTGCATCCAAAGAAAAATCGTGAGTTTTGCGGGGGATAGTTGGTTCATGCTCTCGATTTCCTTGATTTGCCTTTGCTCTTGTCTGGAGGTCTTGCTTGAGTCACCTTGGGTAACGTATGGCTGCTATAAAAAATAAAATTTCGAAAAACATGCATTTGTGATAAATTAAAAAATGTAGTTGTTTGAAATATGTGATAATGCATGAGAGCAGATAATTTATTAAATCATTGATTGTGACATACTTTTGAGACATTGCAGCCTCCTTGACTCGGAATTTTGAGGATCCTCTTCAAAATTCTGCCCCAGTTTAAATGCGTACTTCTGGCGACACATTCTTTGGCGATTCCGAACATGACAAGATCGGGAAAACTTGCAACCTTGCCCCAATTTCTGACCATGGAGAAATGAAGATTTTATTATGATGTGACGGAACCCACAGGGCTACCTACGTATCCCCTCTTAAATGGGAATCAGGTCAAGCGTAGTTCAGTTACATCAAATAGAAAGTGCAAACATAATCTTAAACATAGTTTCTCTTGACTGCGTCCAAATTGAATGGTTTTGGCCAAATCTCTCCATCCATTTCTGCTAGTATAAGTGCTCCTCCTTTCAATACTTAGTAAACCATGTAAGGGCCCTGCCAGTTGGGTGAGAATTTTCCTTTTTCTTTATCCCGATGCGGGAAAATTCGCTTTAGCTGAAATTGCCTGGTGCGAATTGCCTTGACCTGACTTTTTTTGTTGAAAGCTCTAGCCATTAAGTTCTGGTATAGTTGACCGTGACATACCGCATTTATTCTTTTTCCATCAGTGAGAGCTAGTTGTTCATACCGGCTTCGTACCCATTCCGCATCGCTGAGCTCAACTTCTTGTATGATTCTTAAAGAAGGACTTTCCACTTCGGCAGGAATAACGACTTCAGTACCATAAACCAGTAGGTAAGGAGTTGCCCTAGTTGATGTGCGAACTATGGTACGATACCAAAGTAAAGCAAATGGCATCTTCTCGTGCCATTGTTTGTAACTGTCCACCACTTTCCTCAATATCTTCTTGATGTTCTTGTTGGCGGCTTCTATGACTTCATTCATTTGCGGCCTGTTTACTGTGGAGTTCTTATGATTGATCTTGATTATTTCACATATGGCTTTTATCAAATCGCTATTGAGATTTGACGCATTGTCTGTAATGATTGACTCTGGTACTCCAAATCATCAAACAATGTAGTCCCGAATAAAATCCGCTACAACCTTCTTAGGTACAACTTTATAAGATGCAACTACAACCCATTTTGTTAAGTAGTCTATCGCCACCAGAATGAACCTATGCCCGTTTGAAGCAGCGAGTTCAATTGTTCGATGAAATCCATACCCCAAGCGGAGAAAGGCCAAGGTGAACTTGTTGCATTGAGTTCATTGGGTGGTACCCGTATCATGTCAGCATGTATCTAGCACTGGTGACACTTTTGAACATACTTGATGCAGTATGTTAGCATAGTCATCCAGAAATACCCTGCTCTTAGTATTTTCTTGGCCAAAACGAAACCATTCATGTGGGGTCCGCAGGTTTTGGCATGTACTTCCTCGAGCAATCTGGGTGCCTCCTTGGCATCGACACACCATAGTAATCCTAGGTCAGGAGTCCTTCTATACAGAATTCCTCCGCTTTGAAAGAAATGATTGGCTAATCTTTGAAGTGTGTGCTTCTGAGTATGGGTAGCGTGCTCTAGATATTCTCCCTTTGCCAAGTATTCCTTGATGTCGTGGAACCACAGATTTCCGTCAACCTCCTCTTCGACATGAGCACAATAAGCTGGCTGCTTATGAATTCCCACTGGGATAGGATCGTTGAAATTCTTATATGGGTGTTGTATCATGGAAGACAAAGTGGCTAACGCATCTACAAAGTCATTCTGAATCCTCGGAATATGTTTGAATTCTATCTTTGTGAACCTCTTGATTAGCTCTTGTACACAGTGCAAATATGGCAATATTTTGGTGTTCTTTGTAGCCCATTCCCCTAGAACCTGGTGCACAAAAAGATCGGAATCTCTGATTACTAACAGCTCCTGAACGTTCATATCAGTAGCCAATCTGAGCCGTAGATGCAGGCCACATATTCCACCATATTGTTGGTGCATGGAAACCTGAATTTTGCGGATACCGAATAGTGTTGACCGATTTCTGATACTAGGACAACTCCGATGCCTACTCCTTCGAAGTTTGCTGTTCTGTCGAAGAACATCCTCCAACCATCATATACCTCGGTGATATCTTCTCTTACAAATGACACCTCCTCATCGGGAAAATACGGTTTCAATTGTTCGTATTCTCCGTGTACGGGATTTTCTACCAGATGATCCGCCAATGATTGCCCTTTGACTGCCTTCTGAGTTACATAGACAATGTCGATCTCACTTAGAAATATTTGCCACTTTTCTAACTTACCCGTAGGCATGGGTTTCTGAAAGATATATTTTAGTGGATTCATCCTTGGTATGAGTTACGTAGTGTATGCACAGAAATAATGCCTCAACTTCTGAGCTATCCATGTCAAAGCACAGCAGGTACGTTCCAAGAAAGAGTATCGGGCTTCATAAGGCATCAACTTCTTGCTCTGATTATATATCTCCTGCTCCCTTCTTCCAGTTTCATCGTGTTGTCCAAGAACGCAAACAAAAGCCCCATCTAACACGGACAAATAAAGCAGCAGAGGTACATCTCCGGTCACCCTCACACCAGTTGTGGTACAGACCCAGGCTCCGTTTGAAGTCAAGGTAACTACACCCTTCACTGTTAGCTCCCACACCATCCTACAAGTCCGATTCCATCTCATGGGACTATATTGCGGAAGCAAGAAGAAAAGTAAAAGCAAAAATGGACAAAATAGGTGCGGCACAAGGTATGACTAGAACTGGCAGAGTTTATACACCTGAGAATCAGGGAGGACCAAGCAAGGAAGCTGCACCTAAGCCTCCTGTTGTCGAACTGACACTAATGACCTTTGGAGAAAGGTACTAGCGAGGGAGTTCTCCGTTGTTAACCACTTGAATGAAATTCCCACTCAGATATCCATCTTATCACTGCTGCAAAGCTCAAACATACACAGGAATGCTTTAATGATGGTGTTGAGTGAAGCTTATGTGTCCACCAACATCACTAGTGGGGAGATGGCTAACATGGTCGGACAAGTATTGGAGAGCCATAAAATCACTTTTCATGAAGATGAATTACCACCAGAAGGGCTGAGTCACAATAGGGCGCTACACATCACGGTGAAATTTGAAGATAAGTTCATCGATGGGGTCCTGATAGATGGAGGTTCAAGTCTCAACATATGCCCACTGACTACTCTGAAGAGACTAGGTAAAGGCCTGCACTAGATACAGATGGGAAGCATGAATGTGAAGGCATTTGATGGGTCTTAGAGAGCTACCATTGGAGAAGTCAACCTCAGTCTACAGATGGATCCGACTTGATTTGATGTCGAGTTCCAAGTGCTAGAGATATCTGCTACTTACAATCTATTGTTGGGGCGACCTTGGATACATGCCGTCGGGGCAGTGGCCTCAGCTCTGCAGCAGGCTGTGAAGTTTGAGTGGAATCATCAGGAGTGATCATCCATGGAGATGGAAGTAATACCATCTACACCAATCAGATTGTGCCGGTCATCAAAAATAGAAAGAAGCTGGGCGGAGAAACATACCATCGCATCGAACGAGTCAACGCAATTGAAAAGGACCAATTTTTGAGCAACAAGATAGAAAGCATACTACTATGGACGGGGTATGGACCCGGTAAAGGTCTCGTCAAAAATCTCCATGGTACAACGTTTGGACTCGGATATGAATACACATGGCAAGAATACCAGTTATCCATTGGAACAATCGGTACCACCCCTGCACCAGACACTCCATCAAGCTGACATGATGTGGATCTGAGGAACATGAGGTCTTTGCTGGCATGAGAAAGTTATTTCTAGATGAAGAAGACATGAACTCTAGTGCAATAGTTGAGGAAGAGCAGGAAGATCTTATCATTCAGACCATGGAGGAAGGAGTTGTTCTTAAGAACTGGACTGCTGCACCATCCCAGGCCCGTCGAGTTCCTGGGTAGCTTGGCAGATTAGCATGAATTACTTTAAAAAATAGTTTTGAGCATTTGAGACATTTTTTTGGCTCACATATCACAGTTGATTGTGATATGAAGCGGCTGATGTAATTGAGGCGTCCTAAAAAGATCATCACATCTTTCTTATTCTTTGGAAGTGGCAAGTCATGGATAGCTTTGACTTTTGATGGGTCTAACTCAATCCCTCGGCGACTGACGATGAATCCTAACAATTTTCCAGTAGGGACTCCGAAGGCGCATTTTGTAGGATTCAGCTCTAAATTGTATTTTCGAAGCCGGTTGAAGAATTTCTTCAGGTCTGCTATGTGATCCGAACTCCTTTTAGATTTGATGATAACGTCATCCACGTACACCTCTATTTCCTTGTGTATCATGTCGTGGAAGATGGTTGTCATGGCTCTCATGTAGGTGGCTACAGCATTCTTCAAACCAAACGACATCATTTTGTAACAGTATATCCCCCATGGTGTGATGAAGGCTGTCTTTTCGACATCCTCTTAATTCATCCAGATCTGGTGGTATCCTGCGAAGCAATCCAAAAGGATTGGAGCTCATGCTTAGCATAGTTGTTAATCACTATGTGTATGTTGGGCAACGAGAAATCATCTTTGGGACTTGCTCTGTTCAGACCTCAATAATCGACACATACTCTAACTTTCACATCTTTCTTCGGAACTGGCACAATGTTGGCCAACCAAGTCGGGTATTCGACCACTTAGAGAACCTTGGCTTTGATTTTCTTGGTGACCTCCTCTTTTATCTTCAAACTCATATCAGTCTTGAACTTTCTGAGCTTTTGCTTCACCGATGGACACATGGGATTGGTGGGTAGCTTGTGAGATACTATGGATTTTCTTAAACCCGTCATATCATCGTAGGACCATGCAAAGATATCTTCATATCCTTTTAGGAACCTGATGTACTCTTCCTTCTCTGAAGGTAATAGATGAATGCTTATACGTGTTTCCTTGACCGTTCAGAATCCCCTAAGTTAACGGCCTCAGTTTCTTCAAAATTAGACTTTGGCTTGTTTTTAAAGGTTTCTGCTTTTCTAGCAATTTCCTCAGGTATTATATCATCTTCCAGATCCTCTGAATCACTATCCATATGTTGCATTGTCTCATTACATGTCATAGTCGTAGGTTCATCACGAAAGGTAATAATTATGCTGAAAAGATAAATGTAAAAGATAATAATAAATACGAAAAGCATTAATGTATTAATATAATTTTATAACGTCAGTAAGTGCAGCTCGATAGCTCGAGCAATTATTTTTCCACACATAAGCATAAAAAACACGCGATCAGTCACAAATTTTCAGATTAGGCAGTAGATAGTTTCAGAATCAAGACGTATTTGGGTTGTTAAATCCTATAGGCATGGTTCCTATGTGATTCTAATTTCTAAGTATTATACATGCAGTACTATAGCGTATAGGCAAATCAAAGCATTGCAAATCCTATAGGCATGATTTCTAATTATTTGCGCAATAAGGCAGTGAAATGATCTCAGAATCCGAATTACTAGTGTTGGTTTTGTAGGCATGCTTCTTAGGCAGATGATAGTGTCCTATAGATTACCCTCTTCCGAACCTTCAGATGAACTGGCAGCTAAAAATGACTCATCCACCAAATGAAATCTACCCGGGATTTGTTGTGATTGGGCTTGAGGCTGTGCTTGCACGAGTTACCTTAGAAGCTTCCCCGAATAGGACATACTCACTGGTTTCGGAGGGTTCAGGAGCTCTATTGGTTGTAGCTTTCTTACTTATTGCTCTTTGGATTGCTAGGGGTAAAGTGCTTTTGCTTTGACCTCGGCCTCTGGAGGGTTCTGCCATCCCTTTTGACATATTTCCCTTTCTACGTGATCTCACCATTGTCTGCAATGCATAAAGATAAGAGTCAGATAGATTTGTAAACGACAGATGCATGCATAATAATTGCTGTAAAGAAGTCTCAGAAGGGGCAGTTCGGACCGCACAAAAGTGAGTGCGGTTGCAAACTACCGAGTGTGGACCACACAAAAGTGAGTGCACCCGCACAAACAAAAGTGCGGACTGCATAATTTTGAATGCGGCCGCGTACCACCAGGTTCAGACTACTGGGGTCTCTGATGTTTTATCGGTGCGGACCGCACAAAAATTAGTGTGGCCGCAAAAGCCCACTGCGGACCGCACAATTTTGAGTGCGGCCGCACAATTCATGAACATACTTGCCCAACTCATAGAGCTGCGGACCAAAAAAAATGTTTGCAGCCGCATAATTTGAATTTCATGGGCACTGCTGCACAATTCATACAAGGTTTTTCATTAATTGGACATGGATCTAGCAAGTAAGCATGATTATCTACTTACCCAAGCCCTAATTAACATTTAAGATACTACCCACATGATTCTAAGCAAAAACAACTAAACATTGACATTTTTAGGCATGGAAATAACCTTAGATCAAAGAACAAAACAAAACAAAAGATGAAGAATCCAAAGATGAAATTAATATACCGGTAATGAACATGTAGGTGAATCTAACTTGATAAGATGAGAGAAGATTCAGAGCTAATGGAGTGCACTGTAGTTGCTTAGGGCATTTGGAGTTCAGAGGTCAAAAAGTGCAAAATGTTATGAAGGGCTCTATTTATACACTGACCCGTCGGGCCCAGACCTACCTGAGTGCGGCCGCATAATTTTGAGTGTGGTTTCACTCCTTACCTGCCTTTGTGATGAATTGCTGCAGACCGCACAAAAGTGAGTGCAGCCGCAGAATTAGTGCGGACCGCACAAAAATGTGTGCGGCCGCAATTTGTTAAGGACTTTTGATAGGCCAAACTTCAGAGACTATGCATTTTTGATCTTCCAGTTGTGCGACTGTACGCAGAATTATGTGGCCATAGAGTGGTTGTGCGGTCCGCACTATTGTCACACTTAGAAAAATTTTCTTCCACAGTCCCAGCAATGCACACCCATTCCTGCATACACTTCAAAACTAGTGAGCACAAAACAAAGTCTATCTAATCTAAAGAAGAAAAGAAAGAAAAAGAAAAAGACACATGGGTTGCCTCCCAAGAAGCACCCAATTTAACGTCGCGACACGACGTAGATTACCGATCACTTGAAATGAAGAACCGCCACAATGTGGGCTTCATCAACCTTACAAAGATAATGTTTAACCCGGTGCCCATTGACTCTAAAAACCTCATCATTCTTATTTTTCAAATCTAGAGCACCAAAGGGGGTTACATTCACCACTTCAAAGGGAACACTCCATTTTGACTTCAACTTGCCCGGAAACATCTGTAACCGGGAATTGAACAATAGCATAAGATCACCTTCTTTAAACTCCTTGTTGTGGATGTACTTGTCATCGAGGTACTTCATCTTCTCCTTGTAGAGGGACGAACTTGTGTAGGCATGGTACTGAAACTTATCAAGCTCATTCAAATGTGCCACTCTTAGGTTTGCAGCGACATCTCACTCAAGGTTCAGCTTCTTCAAAGCCCACATGGCCTTATGCTCAAGTTCTACCGGAAGATGACACGCCTTCCCAAACACTGATCGATAAGGAGAGATCCCAATCAGCGTCCTGTAGGTCGTCCTATAAGCCCAAAGAGCATCGTAAAATTTTCTTGACCAATCCGTCGGGTTGGCATTCACAGTCTTTGACAAAATACTATTGATCTCCCGGTTGGAAACTTCAACCTGTCTGCTTGCTTGAGGATGGTAGGAGGTTGAGACTTTATGAGTGACACCATACTTGGTGAGTAAGCTTTCAAAAGCACGGTTGCAAAAATGCGAGCCCCCATCACTAATAATGTCCCTCGGAGTATCAACCCTTGTGAAGATGTTCTTTTTCAAGAAAGCCACCTCACTCCGAGATTCATTGTTGGGTAAAGCCACGGCTTCATCCCATTTTGATACATAGTCCACAACTACCAAAACGTAAGTGTTCCCAGAAGAGCTCACAAACAGTCCCATGAAATCAATACCCCAAACATCAAAGATATCAATCTCTAAGATGGTGGTGAGGGCCATCTCATTCTTCTTAGAAATCCCACCGGCCCTTTGGCATTCATCACAACGCTTGACAAGCTCACTAGCGTCCTTGTAGAGAGTAGGCCAATAGAATCCACAAGTCAAAACTTTTGTAGCCGTTCTAGCTCCACCATGGTGACCACCATACAATGAAGAGTGCAAAGCCTCAAGAATTCTCATTTGTTCTTCTTCCGGCACACATTGCCGGATCACACCATCGGTACAAATCCAAAAAAGATACGGCTCATCCCAATAGTAATCCAAGCAATCCTGTTTGAGCTTCTTCCTTTGGTTTGAAGAGAACTCATTTGTTACAATGCTGCTCACAAGATAATTGGCTAAATCGGCAAACCATGTCATCCCAGTCATTGAAACTGCTCGGAGTTGCTCGTTGGGAAATGAATCATTGATCTCAAGGCCATCATGTGGCCTCCCCATCCTCCAAATGGGACAAATGGTCTGCCACTTGATTTTCACTACCCTTGTGGTCTTGAATCTCTAGATCAAACTCTTGCAATAGTAGCACCCACCGCATCAACTTTGCCTTAGAATCTTTCTTGCTCATCAAATACGGAAGCGCCGCATGGTCGCTGTGAACAATCACCTTGTTACCCATCAAATACGGCCCGAACTTCTCCATCGCAAAAACAATAGCAAGTAGCTCTTTTTTGGTCACTATGTAGTTGACTTGGGCATCATTCATGGTCTTGCTAGCATAGTAGGCCGGATGGGAAATTTTGTTGATTCTTTGCCCCAACACCGCTCCTACCGCAACATCACTAGCGTCACACATGAGCTCAAAAGGCAAGCTCCAATCCGGTGCGGTGATAATAGGAGTAGTAGTCAACTTGAACTTAAGCAACTCTTATGCCTTCATACAATCTTCATTGAAATGGAACTTTGCATTATTCTCCAAAAGTTTGCATAATGGGTCCACCACCTTGGAAAAGTCATTGATGAATCGGCGATAGAAACCTGCATGGCCCAAGAAGCTGCTCACTCCCTTCACGGATGTAAGGGCAGGTAGTTTGGATATCACCTCAATCTTGGCCTTGTCGACCTCAATACCTTGCTTTGAAATTTTGTGGCCGAGGACAATGCCTTCCTCGACCATGAAGTGACATTTCTCCCAATTCAACACCAAATTTGTCTCCACACATCTAGCCAATACCCTATCCAAATTATTCAAAAAATCTTCAAACGAATTCCCAACAACAGAAAAGTCATCCATAAAGATCTCAACAATATCAGCCACCATGTCGGTGAAAATAGCCATCATACACCGTTGAAAAGTCATTGGTGCATTACACAACTAAAATGGCATCTGTGAGAATACAAAAGTACCATAGGGACAAGTGAAAGTGGACTTCTCTTGGTCCTCAGGAGCAATAAGGATTTGATTGTAGCCGGAGTATCCATCAAGAAAGCAATAAAAAATACATCCGGCCAACCTATCAAGCATTTGATCAAGAAACGGAAGCGGAAAATAACCTTTCCGAGTGACTTTGTGGAGCTTCCTATAGTCCATGCACACTCTCCACCCGGTGAGAGTTCTTGTTAGGATCAATTCATTCTTGTCATTTGTTACCATAGTCATTCCCCCTTTCTTTGGGACACATTGCACCAGAGAGGTCCACGAGCTATCCGAAATGGGGTACACAACCCCGGCATCTAACCACTTGATTATGTCCTTCTTCACCACCTCTTGAATTACTTCATTTAGTCTCCTTTGATGTTCAACAGAGGGTTTGGCACCCTCCTCCAAAATAATCTTGTGCATGCAAAAGGCGGGGCTTATGCCCCGGATATCCGCCAATGTCCATCCAATTTCTCTTTTCCTTCTTTATAGCACCCCCAATGTAGACTCTACCTGCTTG
Organism: Nicotiana attenuata; assembly: GCF_001879085.1. NCBI lineage: Eukaryota > Viridiplantae > Streptophyta > Magnoliopsida > Solanales > Solanaceae > Nicotiana > Nicotiana attenuata. Next base: position 110,255 of record NW_017673064.1, on the reverse strand, counting down.
TTAGTTAAGCCAGAAGAAAGGATAACCGGCAAAGTAGAAGAAGGGCCAGGGAATTCATACCTGAGATGAGGGGGCAATGGCTATAACTCCAAGGTAAGAGGCTCCTCGATTGAGGGCTTTGTTGGAGGAGTCTTCTGGTTTTTACGATCCAAAGATAGCTTTAGGGGCTCATAAGTGTACGACCTCATGCCTTGCAATGCATTTACACACCCCACATAGCCTTCTTTCTCCTCAACATCATCAAGTTGAGCAAAATGATATCCAAATTATCATCCACATTCATGGTGGCACTAGCATCATCAACAATCACATCTGTCACCAAATCCATGGATGAACAAACTTCATTACTATTCGATTGCCTCATTGATTTGCACACATGGAAGACCACCATTTCGTCACCCACCAGGGAAGTGAGCTTACCGGCTCCCACATCAACAAGAGCCTTCCCCGTAGAAAGGAAAGGTCTACCCAAAATGACAGGCACCTCATAGTCCACTTCACAATCAAGGATCACAAAGTCCGCTGGGAGGATGAACTTGTCAGCACAAACCAATACATCATCAATAATACCCAAAGGCCTCTTCATTGTTCAATCCGCCATTTGCAACCTCATGGATGTGGGTCTTGTTTGCCTAATTCCCAATGTTTTGAACGCCGAGTAGGGCATCAAGTTGATACCTGCCCCAAGATCACATAATGCTTTGGCAAAGTCGGCACTCCCAATAGTACACGGGATTGTGAAAGTGCCTGGATCTTCCAATTTTGGAGCCATTGAGTGCACAATAGCACTCACTTGATGAGTCATCTTGATGGTCTCGCAATTTATTTATGTTTTCGTGGTTACCAAATCCTTCATGAATTTTGCATATCTCGGTATTTGTTCCAATGCCTCAACCAACGACACATTAATTGACAAACTTTGCATCATATCAACAAACTTTTTAAATTGGTTTTCATTATTTTGTTTTGCAAGCCTTTGAGGGTATGGAGGAGGAGGCCTTGGCGTTGGTGCCTTAGCCTTTGGCACTACCGGTTCTGGCATGTCAATCACGTGTTCCCTAGAAGGGTTCACCTCTTCTTGTGTCTCCTCCACATTTTCATTAGTATCAATTATCACTTCTTAATTAGCTTGAACCGCATTGCTTGGGATTTCATATTCTTGTACCATAACATCTTCATCCACAATCCTTCTTTGGTTTGAGGTGGTTGCATCTCCACCTTTTCCACTTCTAGTAGTCACGGCCATAGCATGTCCATTACTATTCCCACCCTTCGGGTTTACAACCGTATCACTAGGTAGTGCCCCCTTAGGATGAGTGTTTAAAGCTTGTGAGATATGGCCTAATTGAACCTCTAAATTCCGAATAGAAGTGTTGTGCGAGGCTAATTGAGCATCGGAGTCGGCATTCTTCTCCATCATCTATTTAAACATGTTTTCAACTCTACCCATCTCATTCGAAGAAGAGCTTGGGGCTTGAGAAGGATAGGGTGGTGGATTGCTTGGTTGTTGGAACATCTGGGGACTTTGAAAACCCGACCCCCGGTTGTTGTTGTTGCTCCACCCTCATTGGTTATTTCCTCCCCAATTGCTTTGGTTGTCCCACCCCAATTGCTTTGACTATTCCAATTGTCTTGATTGCAATGATTGCTCCAATTTCCTTGATTGTTCCAATTTTCTTGGTTAGGGTTGCCACCACTCCAATTGCCTTGGTGGTTTTGGTTGTTCCAATTCCCTTGGTTCTCATGTGACCTCCGTTGTTGTTGATTTTGTCATTGAGCATTGTTTCTTTGACCTTGATAATTGTTGACATATTGAACTTCTTCTTTTTACTCATTGAACGAATCACCTTGATCATAACCACTATCATCTTGTATGAATTGTTCCAGACGGTTTTGCATTTGTTGACCTTGTTGTCGTCTCTTGTTTACCATCATATTCACACCTTCCATTGCATGCACTTGTTTCGGCCCTTGAACTTGTCGAAGCTGAGCTTTGGCCAATTGGTTCATGGTAGTTGTCAACTCGGCAATAGCTTGACCATGATCATGTAGCTCTTTGTGTAGGTGAATAACATTTGGGTCACCTTGCGGAACATTGGCTCTACTTTGCCATGCCAAAGAGGTATCCGCCATCTCATGATGTATTTCACAAGCTTCGGTGTAAGGCGTGTTCATAAAGTTCCCTCCAGCGAGTTGATTTACCACACATTGATTTGTTGTGTTGATCCCCTTGTAGAAGGTTTGTTGGATAATGGGCTCGGTCATAACATTATTCGGTCACTCTTTAACAATGGTACGATATCTTTCCTAAATCTCGTGCAATGGATCATTGGGTTCTTGCTTGAATGAGAATCTCATCCCGAAGCATCGCCATATGTCCCGGAGAGAAGAATTTGGAAATGAATTTTTCCGCCAACTCATATCAGTTGTGGATGGAATGATTCGGCAATCTCTCTAACCAGTCCAATCCCATTTTCCGTAGAGAAAAGGGAAATAGCCTCAACCTCAGCGCGTCCTCAGAGACATTTGCTTGCTTTCTCCCCCAACAAGTATCGACAAACCCCTTGAGATGCTTGTAGGCATTTTGACTCGGAGCCCCGGTGAAGAATTCCTGTTACTCAAGTAGTGTAAGCATCACGTTGGTGATTTGGAAGGTGCCTGCCCTAATGCAGGTGGGACTATAGCACTTGCATAACCCTTATTTGGTATTTGTCGGTGAGCTGCCGCTCTTGATGGAGGTGGGGGAGGGGCGGGCACATTATCTTGACGTGGGCGGCCTCGTCTATTAGCTTAAGGTTCAAGAGGAACCTCATCCATTTGATCATCAACCACTTCCTCCCCCAATGGCACATTTCTGATGGGCTCGTTGTTGAGAGCCATTTTCGTACATACAATCAATTCAAAAACAAAATTAGTGACTCGAAAGGAAAAGAAGAAAAACCACACAAAAACCTAGACATATAACTAAATCCATTCAACTACCCGACAACGACTCCAAAAATTGATGTCGCCCAAACTCACACCACAAATATAGGTAGTGAGGTGGTCAAAGCAATAATAAAACCCAACACGAGTCGGGGTCGAATACTCAGGGAGTTAGAAATGGGATTAGGTATACACCTAGTGTAATTGTATAATGTGCCTCAAATTGCACTTCCACATTCTTATTCGTTGTTTCTATTTCTACTTTAAGCTATTGATTGCAAATAATAAACTAGGAGACAATATTTTTGGTTTTGGTTGTTTTTCAAATGTTTAAGGATCTTGGGTTTTGACTTCCACTTAGGTGGTTACCTAACTGGTTGTAAACTCTAGGGCAAGTTTGATTAGTCGGGGTTGTAATATAGCAATCACACGCAATTACCCACTCTATACCTCTCGGTAGTTTGAGTGATTTTGCCCAATTTGGCTTTCTCAAGTCCAAATGGGTATTGATCAAATCAAGTGATATATGCTCAAGTCGGGTCAGGAGTTAATCTATAGGGAGCCTGCAGTAGGCCCAAATGACTTCCAAGCCTCCAGTAGCCTTAAATGCCAAAGATCCATAGCCAATCTCATGTGTAGGTGCATCAGAGTTCCATAAAGACCTCGAGGATCCCGGGCAATGCTCACACCTAGACCTTTTTCTCAAATAATAACTGATTTAGGTGCAGTATGGAAAGGCCAGCTCTAACATGCCAGAGTTCAGAGAGATCTTGAGGGTCTCAAGGCAGTACACATATCAGAGGGGCATAACCTAGTATTTTAAGAATAAGGGGGAGTGATAACAGTTGAAAGAGTTTAATAAAAAAGCCTTAAGACTGAAAAAAAAAATTTTGAAAACAATTAGTGCTGAAACAGTTTGAGGAAAAGTGTGAAGAAAACAATTGGCCATCATAACCAAGACATAGAACAAGTTTAGGAACAACTTTCACACAAGGGTACCTCTTAATGGATCATACAAACGACATGACATAGAGCTTTGAGGGGGTTATACAGATGCAGCAAACATCATATGAGGCCAAGCCCTGCCTCCATATTTGCATAAGGCTAAGCATTGCCTTCTCTTTGCATAAGACTAAGATCTGTCTCGATCCTTGCATGAGGCTAAGCCCTGCCTCCCTATCTGCATGAGACTAAGCACTGTCTCCTCTCCTTGCATGAGGTAAGCCTTTCCTCCCTAACTGCATAAGGATAAGCTCTATCATAGTCTTAAGGAAATTTATTGGTAGAACGACATGAAAAAGAACGTCGCAAACTTTTTGGCCAAGTATCCGAATTATCAGCCAGTGAAAGTCGAGCAGCCGAAAACCTAGTGTTTTACCATATAATACACATATTCATGAGTGAAAATGGTAAATATATAGACTTTATAATAAGATTATCTTGCTCATTTAGAAAGCATGACCAATTGGGATGATCACATACCTCATATTGAATTTTCTAATAATAACATCTACCATTTTAGTATCAAGATGGCACCGTCTGAGACTCTGTAGTGAAGGTGTTGATCGCCAATTGGTTGGTTGGAAGTTGGTGAAGCATATTTGTTGGGACCAGATCTGGTCTATCAGGCTATGGAGAAAGCCAAGTTGACAAGAGCGTTTGAAACCGGCTCATAGTCGCCAAAAGTCCTATTTGGACGTGCGACATAGAGACCTAGAGTTTCAAGTTAATGATTGGGTGTTTCTAAAAGTTTGGCATTTGAAAGGTGTTATAAGATTTGGGAAGAAAGGAAAGCTCAGTCCCAAATATATCACGTCGTATATCCTACGAAGGATCAGTCAATTAGCTTATGAGTTAGAGTTGCCACCAGAATTTGCGGCTGTACAGCCAGTATCTCACGTATCATGCTATACCTTTCAAGTTTCCAGTACTTAGATACTCATGTTAGTTTACTACTTAGATACTCATGTCAGTTCAACACTCAGATACCCATGTCAGTTCAATACTCAGCTACTCATGTCAGTCTAATACTTAGATATTCATGCCAGCTTAGTACTCAGATATTGATGTTAGTTCAATACTCAAATATTCGTGCAAGTTCAATATTTATATATCCATGTTAGTTCAGTATTCACGTATCCATGGAAGACCAATATTCAGTCAATGCAGTAGTCATTTAGTTTAGTATCTCAATAGTTCAGTAATCATGTATTCATTCAGTTTAGTATGCAAGTGTTAATGAAAGTTCATGTTTCCACCAGACCTGTTTAAGGTCCGGAGTTAGCTAAAGTTACAGTCAGGACAATCGCTCGAGGATGAATGATCCCAAGGGGGAGATAATGTAATACCCCATACATTAGGACTATGTGTAGATATGTCAAATGGGTATTAATTTGATATTTTAGGCATATGAAGTCCTAGAGGGATGAGTATGGGTGAAAATAGTTTTTTTGGAATCAAGACGGAGAGTGAGGTGAATAAGATTCGATAAAATCAATTGAGTTTACAAAAGGTCTGTCTTGCAGCAGGATTTAGTGAAACTGTGTAAGGAATTTGGAAAAATTCAAAACATAAAATTTGTATCCCTTTGAAATAGCTTTCCAACGATATATTGTAGAGCCCAAACGGATCTCTGTGCAAAACGTTATGTGCGTTCTACAGAGCAGTGAGCAATATGCGCGCCCAGGTGCGCGCCTGGATGGTTCCGTGCGTGGCTGCACACTTGTGGCAGTGCTACTGCCATTATGTGTGTTCAGGTGCACGGTCGAGCCTTCAGGTGTGCGGGGGCGCACCTGAGGGGTCATTTTTAAAGCCCTACTTCGTCCCCCACACCCCAAAACACAAAAACTTGCTCTTGAAAGGAAAGCTCTGAAGAACCTAACTCCTTAAAAGTCCCTTCACCATCCAAGGTAAGTTCTAATAGTGATTCTAAGTTAATTTCAATTTCCAACACCTTATTAACATGCCTAAATCCTCCATATCATTAGATATTCGATTGGGACATCAGTTTGAGAGACGAAACCCTAGAACTTGAATCCAAGTTAATTGACCATCAAAAAGGTAATATCTTCACCCTCTAATTGATTATAGCTTTGGATTACTGATTATAGACTCTAAGTTCATGAGATATAAGTTGATGGATTTGATATAAAAGCATAAATGGTTATATACTTGGGTTGTTGATTGTTGATTTTTGATTAAGGATATCGTTTATCTTATTGGTAATAAAGAATGGTATTGATTATAGCAATTTGAGGTTTTAGAATTTATATAGGAGCAAGAGAATTGATTTTTGGATGAAGAAACACCAATAATGAGGGCTATGAAGCTTTATATCCACCAAGTGTTTGACAAAATGCCTAAGTGACCAAAACATGAATATTTTTGCTAATATGGAATCCCTTTGACTTGTATTGATATAGATTAAAGTTGAAAGGGTTGGCGAATGTTGTATTATGCCCAAGAGCAGGAAGTTAAGGTACGTGAGGCTAACTCTTTATATTTGTGAATGTTAATGATTCTCCCTATACTATGTTTCTTTTACCACGTTATTAATTGCTTCAGAAATATAGTTAAGCCTAGTTTCTTGAATAGTTGCAGAACTTCTATTATCTAGCATCATAACTCATTCATGACTTTCATTCTGAACGTTATGAGCTTAGTGCGTAATCACTATAGACTAGGGTTTGATGCGCATGAGTCTAAGTCTAGATTTCTCAGCATGTCATAAACGATTGAAGTTTCAGTTTTCATAATAAGTTCAATAATACATGTCTCAATCTAGTCATATTCAGTATTCTAGTATCATGTAACTCAATATGATTCAGTATTTCAGCATCATATATTGGAGTATGATTCTCAGTTCCTAAATTTGAATCCCTGAATGTTGAACACCTGTATTTGGGCCTGAGGCCGTAGTTTATATGCTTTATGCAAATTTGGTCCTGAGGCCGTAGTTTATGCTTTATGAATGTTTGGGCCTGAGGCCGTAGTTGATGATTTTTGCATTTTTGGGCCCGAGGCCGTAGTTATGTATACGTATACTTGGGCCCGAGGCCGTAGCTTGTGCATATATATATTGGGCTTGAGGCCGCCGATTATCAGATAAATAGGTTGTTCATCATTTAGAAGAGGGAGTATTTATATCCATACTTCCTTTGTTCAGTTCAATTATCAGTTATCATTGCAGGTATCAGTTATCATTTATCATATTAGTTATCAGTTATCATTTCGGTTATCAGTTATCAAATATCATTTCAGTTTCGGTCTCAATAGTTATCATTTCAGTTATCAATTATCAATTCTCGATTATCAGCTTAGTTTCAGTTACAGCATTTATAATTCTTTCTTTCAGTTGCTTTAGATACCAGTGCAATTCAAATATATTGACGCCCCTTTTGCCCGGGGCCTGCATCTCATAATGCAGGTAATGATTTACAGGTTGACGATTCAGAGCGCTAGGATTCTCGTACTAGCTATTTGGTGATCCCAGTTCTTTCGGGGCATTATCATTACCTTACAGTCTTTAGTGTTTTCAGACAGTTAGTGTTTTCAGTACTTCATTAGAGGCTTCTTAGATTAGAGTAACAGTTAGACAGAGTAGCAGGCTTTTCATGTTGAGCTATGTTAGCTACAAATATATTTCAGAATTGTATCAGTATTTTCGCCCTTTGATTTATATCATCTAGAGTTTCACTATATCAGCATGTATTAGTTTATCTCCCGCATTCAGTATGTTATGATATCACATGTTGATTCAGCCGGCCAGTTGGTATTCTCGATCACAGTAGTCAGGAACCGGGTGTCGTGTTACGACCAGGCCTAGGTTCGGGGCATGAAAATCCTCCCCCACTTAAACATACATTCATCCTCGAACGTGCCAAGATTCATTCCAAAGCCATCAAATTGCCATATAACCTTACCACGCACATACCCGAGGGTGATCCCATGTCACCCTAGTTCATATAGTCCTCACAACACAACATAACTAAAGATCATTACTTCAACCTTAGCTCATAAACCACAAAATCCAATTTCTAACGTCCGGAATTTCCTATAAGATTTGAATCTCACATCTACACAATGTATAAGTCTGAACAAGTTGTATCAAGCCATAACCATAACCCAAGATTTAATCACATGATATGCCGCATAACTCGCGTACTTGTAGCATGTGATGACCCAAAAGGTCATCACTTGTTTTGGAAATAAATTCTGTATTCCGAGGCCTTAAAACCTCCTTTTTATCTCACCTCAATTTGCGTGCGCAGTCCGGGCGTGTATCCGGAAAGCCATTATGTAAAAATCTGTGAAAATGATGAATTTTGCTTTTAAAATGAATTTGAGATGACTTCGGTCAACATTTTGGGTAAACGGACCCGAACCCGTGATTTGACGGTCCCGGAGGGTCCGTAGGAAAATATGGGACTTGGGCGTATGCCCGGAATCGAATTCCGAGGTCCCAAGCCCGAGAAATGAATTTTTGAAGAAAATTGTATGACTAAAATTGTAGAGTTTTTGGAAAATTTGAGTGTAATTGAATTTGATGGTATTGGGCCCGTATTTTGGTTCCGGAGCCCGATACAGGTCTTATATGGTATTTAAGTTGAGCCTGTAAAATTTGGTAAGAAACGGACTTGATATGACGTGAATTGGACCTTCGGTTGTTAAAATTTGAACTTAAGAGTTCATGAGATTTTTTTTTGATTTTGATGCTAAATTCATAGTTATTGATGTTATTTTGATGATTTGATCGCACACGCAAGTCCGTATGATATTTTGGACTTGCGTGCATTTTTGGTTTGGAGCCCCGAGGGCTCGGGTGAGTTGTGGATAGGCCACGGAGTGAAATTTGGACTTAGGAAATTGCTGTTGTGTTGCAGGTCTGCAGGCTTCGCAATTGCGAAGCCTGACTCGCAAATGCGAGCTCGTAAATGCAAAATTTGTATCGCAAATGTGAAGATGGCCTGGGCTGCCTTGGTCGCAAATGCGACGTATTTATCGCAATTGCGATGTTGCAAATGCGACAGTAGCTTCGCAAATGCGAAGTGAAAAGGAGTCCTCAGAGTTCGCAAATGCGAACCCCTGATCACAAATGCGAAGAAAGCAGGTTTCTTAAGGGTTCGCAATTGCGAACCCTGGTCGCAATTGCGACATCAAAGACCTGCTAAAATGAATTTCAGACAGGATTTCAACCATTTTTACAACCTTTTCAAAACCTAAACACCTTTGGGCGATTTTTCAAAGACAACTACTCTTCCAAATCATTTGCAAGTCATTTCTAACTCATTTCTTTCAATCTAATCCATCTTTTTACATGATTTCAACTCAAAATCAAGGGTTTTCATGGGGGAAATTGGGTGTTTTGGGTAGAACTTAGGTTTTTCAAATTTTGGGGATTTGGACCTCGATTTGAGGTTCGATTTCAAAACAAATTATATATTTGGGTTCATGGTGAATAGGTAATCGAGTTTTGGTTCGCACCTCGGGTTTTGACCATGTGGGCCCGGGGTCGATTTTTGACTTTTTGGGAAAAACTTTAGAAAATCTATTTTCATGCATTAGAATTGATTCATTTAGCATTTATTGATATAGTTAAGTAACTTGTGGCTAGATACAAGCGAATTGGTGGTGGAATCAAGAGGTAAAGCGGTAGTTGAGGCTTGAATTGTGTTCGTAACCTTAGCTTGAGGGATTAAGAGTTGTGTCTTATTTGCTATGTGTTAATTGTGGAGTACGACGTATAGGCATGGCGACGAGTATCTATACGTCAGTGTCAAGCATGCCGGTGAGTCTCGTATTGTAATTGTTGTGACTCCGTTGTGATTTGTTCATGCTTAATATGTTGATTATCATTGTTGGTTCCCTTGCTGGGATGTTAAGTTTATGATATTGTCTCCCTTGCCGGGATGTTATTGTTATGACATTGTCTCCCTTGCCGGGATGTTGTTGTTATACTCTTGTTCCCTTTCCGGGATTCTTTTGTGATTAATGTTGATTTGAAATGGGATCGGGTTGCACGCCTGCAACAAGATATATAAAATGGGATCGGGTTGCACGCCTGCAATAAGATATATGAAATGGGTGCGGGTGGCACGCCGCCACGGTAATATTTGAAATGGGATCGGGTTTCACGCTTGCAACAAGATATATGAAATGGAATCGAGTTGCACGCCTAAAACAAGATATATGAAATGGGATCGGGCTGCACGCCTGCAATAAGATATATGAAATGGGATCGGGTGGTACGCCGCCATGGTAATATTTGAAATAGGATCGGGTTGCACGCCTGCAAGTTTGTTTCTCTTATTCTTGTTAGCAATTGAATTTTGGTTTCTTTACATTCCTCTGGTATTTTGTTGTTATCCGATACTCCCCGCAGCATGCTTTTCCCCTCCCATCATTAACTGTAAATATCTGCCTTTATTTTCCGCTGTATATGATTTAACTGCACATGTTTATTTGGTAGTCTGGTCCTAGCCTCGTCACTACTTCGCCGAGGTTAGGCTAGGCACTTACCAGCACATGGGGTCGGTTGTGCTGATACTACACTCTGTACTGTGTGTAGATCCCGGTGCTGCAGCTTTTGGACCAGAGTGAGGTTGCTGCTTCTAGACCGTCAGGCGACCCGAGGTAGTTCTGCAGGCGTCTGCAGGCCTTGGTGTCTCCTTCTATCATTTTCTTTCTGTTTTTACTTATTCCGAGACAGATTCGTGTAATTCTATTCAGACCTTATTTGTAGTATTCTTAGACAGTCTATGAGATTGTGACACCAATTCTAGGTAGAGCTGTACTTAGACTTCCGCAGTTTGTATTAATCTAAATTATCATATTTCGTCTTCCGCACTGCTCTTTGTTATTATTATTTCCGCTGTTTTTATTATGTTGTTTTGGAATTGTTAAGGGATTTAAAATGAAAATGGTTAAATAACTGGAATAACTGGCTTGCCTAGCTTTCACTAGTAGGTACCATCACGACTCCCGAGGGTGGGAAATCTGGGTCGTGACATAGCAATAACTTCTGACCACAATAACTGCTCAAAACAAACTCGATACTGGTAATAAACCTCATATCAAACAAAAACTCGTTCTAAAACCTTCGTACACTGCCAATGATTAAAGAAACAAACAGAAACTCATAACTACTTATCAGATCAACAAGTCATGGAGCTCCTTATCCTTCGAAAGAACTATAGCCAACATCTAAGCCGATCAGCGACATTATCCTTCCAAATATACCGCAACATATCCAATGGCACCCACTCTAGGTCCAATGACCTTACTTTATCAAGCCCAAATATCCTATTGACATGCCATACCAATACTACGTAAATTCATGACCTGGTAGAACCACCACAACCGCAATGTTATGAACCCATCATACATGGTAGAACCAAGACTCACGATTCTAACACAAAGGATCATGTCCCAACTTAACTTCGTTGCAATGCGTGACCCCATCCAAACACTGGTCCACATGCAATACCTCAAGCCATAATGCTCAAAATCAATAACCACGCGCAATTTGTCATCAAGTACCCAATGTGCATGACTGTAACTAGGGAGAAACAAATAGCATAATATACCATAGTCCGGAGAGAACATAACCAAGGCGCAATCAACCATTTAACACCCTAATATCCATCTTGCTCGAATTCCACTATAAGACCCAAATAAGACCGCACCATGTGTGCCTATAACCAATGGAACCCAACCCTCGTAGCATACAAGAGTAACCCATAGAACATCTCAGAACGTGAATAAACTCAACTCTAACCGAATGGTACATCCCTTAACAACAACGATACAAAGTCAACCAATCCGACCCGGTGTAGAATACACCCTCATTGGGCCTGCCAATGGACCCAAATCCACTCTTGTCACCCATAAATAGATACATAACCCTCTGAAATTCCACCATGACTGAACCATAACACATACTATCATCTGGCTAGCTTCGGCCACATCTTTTCATTCCACAACCACGAAACAATTCGTTTCTGAGAACTCCCAGTCTCCAAATTCATAGAACACACGAATCACCATATCTGCTCCCAACTCGACCGCCCGAATGTCTAACACATCTCACATACACAATCATCCCACGAGGAAAACTTCCATAATTCTTTCATGCCATATAGCAAAATCTGAGCAGTTGATCAACCAGGCGAGTACCGCAATATCAATGAAGCTTCCGTAAGTTAAAACACAGTGCATCTTCTGAATTGTACACTCTCCTCAAGAAATACCAAATAGTTATAGCATTCATCTAAACATCAGAAACTGTCCATGTTGCCTAAGAATTCATGACCCCCCCCCCCTTCAAAAACTGAATCGTGACCTTGCACATGCAAATCTCCATCCCACTCAACACACCGCATCTATCATGACATCATATGAAAAGAACGAGAATCTCATCAACAACTCTAAATCACAAGCAAACTACATACTCAATTGGTAAGGGACCTTCCATTTGATCTCATCCAGGAGAAAATCACAGTATAAAACCGTGGTAAAAACCATCGAGAACTCTTCGAAATCCACTTGTACATAACCAAGCCATTAGAACTGAACATCTCTAACTCAACCAAGCCGCGCAGGTCGCCAAACCCCAGATTATTGCCTGAAAATACCTGTGAGTCTCACCACATCATAGGTACCCAAAGAACCAACCATATCTTTTACCTTGCTGATCTAACCTACTACCAAGTTGTACTATTTCTCTGAGTTCCTTCCGAATTATCCTCAAGTTGACACTCCTCCTCGCCATAATACCACCATCCTCAACCAAAACTCACCCCACGAGATCCTAGAATAAAACCACACTGCCCTAAGGCCCATAAGCCGTTGTATTCTCTCTTAAGCACCCCAAAAGTACCACAATTGAGATACCCACTCTGAAGAGACCTTCAGCGAATCTAAAGTTGTTTTCTTCACCTTCCTGATACTGAAATGTATAATCCATAAGGATATATAAATACCGCGAGTTTCAACACCACCCAATGTAAATCTCAGCTTTTAGCCATATACCAATCCGCAAAATTTTCAATTGCTACATATAAATCTTGAATCCATTAGAACCTTCTCGAGAGTCATCCACTCTGCTCGATCCCCAGTTGCACTGCCCAACCGAACAACCTGTTCCCCATTAGCTCAATAACACCAAAAGAAGTAATCTGCACCTCTAACAAACCGAGTGAGTCTCTTTTCTTAGTACATTAGATCCATCATGAACAACCCTAGACCATTTCCAAGACTCCTATATATTCATAAGGTGTAATACATCATGCATCCAGAAATTTCCTCGCTTAAGTCATCCTTAAAACCAATCTCTATAAATCGTAACCGATCAACAAGTATGCCTCAGACCGAAACCGATACAACACATAACCGTGCAATCAACTCGTCGATAGCAGACTCCCCCACTTGGTTCAAAGACATAAGACAAAACACTTGACAACTCATAATGCCCATACTCTATTGCTAACATGATCCCGCACCGAAATTCTACTCAATCCTTCATAAGCCCATGTAACACAAACCTTCTAATACCTCAAATCATCTGCAAACCTCGCATTCATCCTCATGAAGGTCAGGTCAACTAATATAACTGATCCAACTCAAATCGCACAAATATAACCCATGGGTAGAATAGAAAGCCTCCACACAACATCATAAGGATCATATATCTATTGATTACCGCGCACGTTATAACCTGCCTACTTAGCCTCAAACTCACATCTCTTTTTACCCTTTCACAGTCATAGCTACTACGCAATCACTTAATCTTCCCGAGTCTAAACTCACAATAAGACATGAAAATCTACTTTGTTCCACAATTAAACAGCATGAAAAAAATCTTTCAACACACTCATAACACAAGACTATACGTCACATCAAGACAGAAATCAAGCACCAAATAGTCCTTTTTACATCTCAAGAAATCTCTTTTCATCACATTCAAACCATCTAAACTCATCACGCTGGCGCACCCCCTTTTGTCCCTCCTCGCGAGGAGAAGTTCGGGTTTCGACATTCCATGGGGGTAATGACTCATTTCCTTTTGGGAATTTGGGTTTATGAAGGGTCGCCACCTAACGGATTATGGTGCGTTAGGGCACCTAGAGCGATTAACTTTTAGACTAGTTTGCATTACCAGAGACTTAGGATAAGGGCTCAAAATAACCTTGAGGGGAAGGTGTTAGGCACCCCTCTCGGTCCACAACAGTGGGTCCCGGTCGAACTTATACTTATGAATTAGTCCTTTAAACAAATAAATAGTTTAACGAATACTTGCAAATAAAGGCATGTTTCGGGCATTGTATGACTCAAATAAGGAGACAAAAGGAAGGGATTTGAACAAGTTGCATATATAGAGAAAAAGTAAAGCTTAAACATCGGGAATTGGAAAGAGGGGTCCTAGGTTGGTTAGCCTACAGGATCACCCCACACAATGCTCGGTAGTCACTCCTCAATGAGGGGCTACATGTGACATTAGCGCGTAGTCATCATATCCTTACTACCCAATTCCCTCCCCTTGGTCATAGCCTAAAGCGTTCTAGAACCCTTGAAAATATCCTATGCGTGCACTACGCATCCCTTCCTCATGGCCTTGGAGGTATTTAGAACCGCTATTTTGGGACAATTCTAGACCATCCTAAGTTACTTAAAGGAGAAAGGTCTAAGCGTCAACCAAAACAAATAGGACTGCACATAGAGAGGGAACAAGTAATGGCTCACGTTTTTACCTCCACAAGCAGAAAAAGTAAATGCACGTCTCAGACAATTGTTTCAGGTACTTGATAAACTTAGAACATGATATCTATATGAGCAGGAATTATACAACATGAATTAGGGCCAAGGGTCAAAGACTTATTAGCTTGCCTACTGATTTTAAACTTGTCAATACGCGCAGTTTTAAATAACAAAGCGTAGTTTCATAGTTACAGAGTTTAATCGCCCTATAGGCTTGCCTAAGTGCATAACAGCCCTATAGGCTTGCCTAAGTGCATAACAGCGATGTCCTATAAGCATGATGTCTATATTGATAAGTAAAACAGTGAACAATTTTTAAACGAATAACTTGAGATCCTATAGACATGCTTTCTAGCGGCATTAATTTAAGTCAGTGTTTGAAGAACTCATTAAAGAGGCGACAGATTAATTAAATCAGTTCAGAATGAACAAACATGAATTATACTGATTTATTCAACTAAACTAATTTTAAGTTCTGTAGGCATGACTTCTAAGATTGTGAGTTTGAATACATGCTGTAACAAAACATGAACTTCAATTACTTTACACCCTATAGGCATGATATCTAATTATAAGGATGATTTAATGATCTCTATTATTAAAGCCTTTTAGACCCTATAGGCATGATTTCTAATATTGTGGCAGAAAAGCAAATATGGCAAACACATTTGAATTAACACAACCCTATAGGCATGATATCTACCCAATTTACCAACATATATATGACTACCCACCCCTTTTCACTAATCACCCCAATGTTGTTTACTATAATTATTGCAGACCAATGGATTAAATAAAAAATATATAAATAAACAGGAGAATCTATAGGGAGCCTGCAGTAGGCCCAAATGACTTCTAAGCCTCCAATAGCCTCAAATGCCAAATATCCATAGACAGTGTCATGTCTAGGTGTGTCAGAGTTCCCTAAGGACCTCAAGGATCCCGGGCAGTGCTCACACCTAGACCTTTTACCAAACAATAACGGATTTAGACGCAGTGTGGAAATTCCAACTCTGACATGCCAAAGTTCAGAGAGATCTCAAGGGTCTCAAGGCAGTACACATGTCAAAGGGGCAGAACCTAGTATCCTAAGAGTAAAGTGAGAGTGCTTGACATAGTTTTGTTTTCAAAATAGTACAGAGGTGACTTTAGAAGTAAAAAAGTTTTTTTTCAGAAACAGGAAACAACAGGGTGGTAAAAGACAATTTGAGAAGAGTACCAAAACAGCAGACAATCAATTGATCATAAGAGACATCCAGATTCAGAAAAGAACACTTAACAAGCAAATCGCACATGGGGATAAAGGGATTGTGGCACATAAGAGTCACATTAGGGGGCATGGATAGGGTATGGAGGAAACATATAATCACAAACTGCATGTAACACTTAGGATCTTAGTAGTTAGGACATAGATAATTGTTGTGATACAGGAAGCAAGACATGTCTCGAACAAGATTAAACATGCTATGTAAAAAAGTAAGCAGGAAAGAGTGCAGAGTATAAAGCACACACTGAATAGGACAAAGTCTAGACATGCTGAGCAAAGAAGTAAGCAGAAATGCAAGTTGAATTCATAACTGATGAACTAGTGCAGGAATGAAACATATAGGATTTGGATTACAGAACTTAACATAGAGACATACCAGTTGAAGAAAAGGGTGCAGAATATAAAGCCAATAAAGTTCCAATATCTAGCCTTGGCTTTCAGCCGGCTAGATCAGTGAGTATCACAAGTAGCAGAAGAGAAAGAGAACTTTTAGAGTGTAAGGAGTAGTAATTTTTAACTAATGTTCGTCTCTCGATCTTAAAAATAAGAGGGGTTTATATAGTAATCAAAAGCTCAACAAATAAGGTAAGAGATCAATTAAGTAGCAAATCAGGGAAGTCATAAGTAAATCAGCAAGTCTTTCCCTCAATGAAGGGACAATTAAATCAACAGTAAAAGCATGCTAAATATTTAAGGAAAAGAATCGAGTAAGGTTCGGGTATAGAGTAGGTAATTAGGGATAAATGAACAGAAGTTTTAATTAACGAAACAAATCAGTAAGAATCGGCAAAATACAGATAAGGCAAGGAAAAAATAATTAAGGCAAACAATCAAATCGAGTAGAGAGGTAAGAATCGAAAGTTTAAGGGAAAGTGTTCTAATCAAACCAAGAAACACGGAATTCAGAATAATCAAAGAGAAAGTCATGAAAGAGTCAGCATGTTTAGCATACAAAATGAGGCAAAACATGAATAGTCAGGATTTCACATAACTTTAACAAAACAAATAGTTAGAACGACACTGGTTCAAAGAGAATGTTAAAGGTCTTAACACGAATAGTCAGGATGAACACAAGCATACAAATCAATGAAAAGATTGAACTAAGAAATTCAGTAGAAGCATATTAGGACAATAAAATCACGAGAAATCACAAGAACCCAAAGCAAGCACACGACCAGGTGTACCAATACTCAGAAACCAAACGAAGAACCCCAAAAATTAGGGCTTTCAGTACAGGCAAGCTAAGGTTGTAGCAGACATATAACATATATAACAAGCAGAAGACTAAACACAAAAAGTCATCAAACAATTTATAAAAAAGAAATTTTGGAATCCCTAGTTTAGGAAAAGATGAAAATCAGTTGAAAATCATACGATTCTTATAAAAAATCTTAAGGTTATTGTAAGACTCACATAAAACAAACCCAAATCACCTCAGATCTATACAGATCTAAGAGGTTTAGAAAAAGAAATTAGGGTTTCGAAGAGAACCATACAGAGGTGGAGAAACACGCTTAGAAACCCATAGATCGTAGTCAATATAGGACGATCTTGCTCGGAATCACACTGGAATGGCCTGAAACAGGTGAGAGAGGAACCATAGATGCAAGTCAACTAGCCGTGGTCCCATAAGCGCCCTAGAGATGGCAAAATTGATATGAGGGAGGCCATTGGAGGCTTGGGAGGTGATGAGAAGTCACCGGAGATGGCCATGGACGAGGGTTAGTGAGGTTTGATTAGGGTTAGGTTAAGAGTGTTTGAGAGCAGAGAGGGGTTTCAGGGCGGCGGGTAGTTAGAAATGATAGGGTTTGGGGGGTCTTTTGGGTTTATTTTAGGAATGGTGGTTTGTGGCCGTTAAAGATCAACGGCCAAGATTAAAGGGTCTTTGGGGGGACTGGATCAGGTCAGGCGGATGGTTATTGGGCCTGGGTAATTTAATTAGGGATTGGGCTGTTAATTAGGTTAGGTTAGGGCTATGGGTGTCCAACGGGACGGGACGGGACGGGACGGGACGGGACGATTTTAACGGGACGGGACGGGACGGGACGGGACGAGATTTAGGCGGGACGGTGACGGGACGGGACGAAACGAGACGGGACAAACGGGATGAAACGGTCGTCCCGTCCCGTCCCGCCAACCAAACGGGACGGGACGGGACGGGACGGGACGGGGCGGGACGGGACGGGACGGGTCGCGGGACGGGTTCGCGGGCCTTAGTGTATTTTAAAAAAAAAAATTCTAGTTTTTTGAAAATTACTATATTTTTAAAGTTTGCAACGGCTAGATTTTTGACTTACTTAATAAACTTAAATATTACTATGTTAGTATGTTAAAAAAAAATTAGAAAACTAAGTAAAGAATTATAAAACCTGGATTAAGATAAGAATCAAGTTCATCATCAATAGAGGAATCAAAACCTGTTATATCATCCATATCTTCCCATAAAACTTCTGCTCCAGACTTAGAAGTAGAAGGAGCAGTTTCAGTACTAGTTGTATCCATAGATTTGTATTTATCAAACATTGATCTAGCATAAAAATATATGCTAGCTTGGCAGTTTTCGAGAGATGGTTCTTCATGTTCTTGAATTTCTAAATTCTCATAAATTTTACGAACAAGACCCTTTGCACCTCTTAGTTTTAAAGATGGGTTAAGTAGTGTAGAAATTAAATAAACTTCGGGAATAGGGAAAAAATACTTTTTAAATTTTAAAATCATTTCTTTAATGGCTGGTGCATAAGTTGGATTTTTTTACACTTACCAAATACAACAGAAATTCCACAAACATACCATAATATTTGTGTAATAGTAGGATAGTATATACCAGAAAATTGTTTTGTAGCATAATAAAATTTTTCTAAAAATTTAGTAAGCTCTCTAATTTCATCCCAATCAGAATCAACAATTTGATCAACAGGGTAAGCATTATGCATATTAAATACTTTTTGGATGGGCACCCGATAATCATAAGCAACTTTAAGCATTTCATAAGTAGAATTCCACCTAGTACAAACATCTTTTGGAACTTTTCTAAATGTAAGGTCAGCACTAGCACATTGTTGAGCAAATTCACGAATACTACTTTGTTTATGAGCACGAAAAATATAGCCACAAGCATGTTGTATTTTACTACAAGCATCAGAAAATAAATTAAGACCATCTTTTACAACCAAGTTAAAAATATGGTATGCACATCTAACATGAAAAATTGTTGGATTAATTGGACAAAGTCTTGATTTTAAGCTATTTGCCGCGATTGTGTTAGCAGAAGCATTATCTAAGGTGATAGTTAGAACTTTATTAATAAGCCCATAAAAATCAAGTATTTGTAGAACAGTAGTTGCAATATATGCTCCAGAGTGTTTAGAATCAACAAATTTATAACCAATAATACGTTTTTGCAAGTTCCAGTGATGATCAACCCAATGACACGTAACAGTTAAATAATCACAACCATTAGGACTACGACCTATATCAGATGTGATGGACACTTTATAATCCAAGTGATAAAATACACAACGAATATACTGAAGATATTCAGTCTGAAATTTAAAAACATCATTTCTAACCGTGGTCTTGGGAAAACCTTGAAAAGCAGGGTTATACATTTCTTGAATATAATGCACAAAAGCAGGGTGAGAAGGAAAAGTAAAAGGTAAGCCACAGACCGCCACCATTTTTGCTAAGTTCTCACGATCTCTATCTTTGTTATATTTGTGTAAAATATGACCGGAAGCAGGGTCAAGTTGTTGTTGAATTTGGTTAGAACCAGATCCACTAGGAGTGCCAGTACTAATGGTAGGATCTATAATTTTTCCGGCTTCTATGTTAGCTTTTATCCATAAATCTTTGTGAGCACTTCTCAAGTGTCTAGTTAACCCCCCCGTCCCACCACTTAATGAGTGTGCAAATTGTTGCTTACATTTTTCACAGATAGCACGATGATTTACTTTATCATGTTTAAAAAAATTCCATACAAGTGATGTTTTGGGACGTTCAACCTTAGTCTTACCCCTTACAGGGGGTACAGGGGGTAAAGCTCCAGACTGAGATTGACTCTGAGTTGGAGCTTGTGTTGCGGGACTAGTGGGTGTTTCGTCTAATTCTTCTTCCTCATTTTCTTCATCCTCATTTTCTTCATCCTCAAAAAAAATATCATTGCCAAATTGTCTTTGTAAAGTTTCATGATCTAATTGTTCTCCGACATGAACATCATAAAATGTGGGGTTTTGGGAAAATGAAGTTTCATCAACATGAGTCATTTCATCAATATTCGTTCGAACACTAGGGGCTATAGGAGAAGGGTTAGGATTAGGATTACTACTACTTTCACCTTTACTACTTTTTTTATTACTTTTTTTCAACATACCAAATACATTTTTAGGTGCCAATTTTTAAATACGAAACTAAATTTAAAAAGCTAACACAAATATTACACACAAAAATGAAATACGAAAATATAACACGTAAAGTAAACACAAAAATTAAGCACTAAAATGATACGCAAAAATTATATATTAAAATTAGGAGATGGAACGAGTGCACCGTGATTAAGTATTGAAACTTGAAGAAATTGCCCGAAATATTGCTCCAAATACTTGACGAATTAATTTGAAGCTTGAAAGTTGCTCCAAAAAATTTGCCCAAATACTTGAAAGTTGAAAGATATCACTTGATAGTAACAATATTGAGAGAATAATATAGAATATTAGAATGTAAGAGATTTGAGAGAGAAGATTGATTTTTTGTGGGAAAAAATGAAGAAGAATGGGGGGTATTTATAGTAGAAAATAGGGCCAAAGTGACAAATATTAAAGTTAGGGGTTATATTAAAAGTTTGGGGGGGAGAGGGGGGGGGGGTTGGGGTGTTTTGGGGGTGTGGGGGCCTTTTGGACCGTTGGCAACGGCCATTTTAGCAATTTAAGCTGTTGGCCAACGGCTAGTTTTTAAATTAAAAAAAAACAGGTCCTAAGGCGTTCCAGGTCCCCCGTCGTTTTCTGCAGCTAAAATAAACGAAACGTCAGCCTCAGGGATAGAAAAGGGAACATGCGCCCCATCTAGAGCAAGAATTACCTGTTCCTCGAGGTAGCTTTCGTAGTTCAGGCTTCGACTCGCCTCGCACCGCAAGCGCGCCAACTCGTCTTCTCTCTCATCACAAAGAAGCCTGAGGAACTTCTCCCCATCCACGGCTTTTTGCAGCATGGCCTCGCGACGAAGCAACTCGGACTTGAGCTTGTCAAAAGCCTATGAAAGAGAAACTCGATAAGAGAGTAAAAATTACAAAACTATAAAATCAACACGGACGCCCAAAACTCACCTCGGAATAAAGCCGGTGAGCTTCCTTGAAAGTTGAGCGCACATCTACTAGTCCGGCTCCGTCTACCCCGGAAGAACCGCTCCCGATGGGGGCGCGATCGCTCAGTGTATGCGGCCCCTGGTTTCTAACATCCCTCGAAGTACCTTCGATGGGGGAAGACACATCCTCGACGAGCCCCCGGCCTGAACTTATCTTTCTATGAGCACCGTCACCCTGTGAAAGCCCTTTTTGCTTATTATTATCTCTCCATAGCCCAGAAGTTGGAGATCCTTCTCCCCCTCCGAGAGGGCATGGTCTCGTCTCAAAAGATTCCCCGATGCCTACGGTGACGGGGTTAGTATGCGTGAAAAGAAAGTGCCCTTCAAAAAAAGGAGCAAATCACATAGCGCGTACCGTGGTGTTTGGCCTCCCATCTGCCCTTAGACAAAAGTCGCCACCTACGCTCACTAAAAGTCGAGCGAGTCACCAGCTCTCGAGCCCAGTCCGTCAGGTCGGGGACCTCGCACGGCGTCCATGAAATTGCTGCGTAAAGGGAAAGGAAGGTGCATTTACGGACCTGCCTGCGCCATAAGCAAAACTACGAAGGCACAAGTATATCACTTACGCGTAAAATTCCATTCCTCGGGAAATGGCAGAAACTGCATAGGGATAACATTGACAGTTTGTACTCGGACAAATCCGTTCATCCATCCCCGATCCCCGTCTTCTCTATTATCAATAATGAAAGGCATAGCAGATCGACATCGTAGGGTAAGCAGACCCAGTGGTCAAAAGGCCGATATAGCCTGATGAGATGACTAAGAGTGAATTCGAGCCCTGCCTCTTCCGCAAAGAACCTAATCATCAACACTATCCTCAAAAATAATGGGTGAACCTGCGCCAAGGTAACCTGGTATTTTCGACAGAAGTCAAGCACAATCCTATTAGGGGGGGCCTAGCGTGAAGGGGCACGTGTATACGTTCAAAAAACCCTCAGCGTGATCCATGATGCTCTCTCCCGGGGAAATTACCCGCAGTGCTACCTTTCCCCCAATCCACAGTCTTTCCTCACTGACTCAAGGTGCCCCTCTCCTACTAAAGAAATAAACTTCGATACATACTCCCATTGACCCCAAGCATTTTGGTTCAAAAAGCCTTCAAGGGCGAAACTCCCCTCTCTTCGCCGAGCGGACCGTGGTGTGGCAGCCATAAATGTGGTAAAACTAGAAAATCCGAGCAAGGTCTTCAAAGTTGAAATAGTGAAGGTCCTAACATAGGAAAGGAAAGCTCTATAGAGGAGGATGACTACTAGGAATAGAGGAATCCTCAAAAGAAGGAATACAACCCTATATGTGGAGAAAGCGGCGAATATCCGCCTGCCTCAAAGGCCAATTAAAGATGTCGACTAAGCCATTTCTCACTTTGGGAAGATGTACCAACGGAACTGCCCTGGTCGCTTCATAACCGCGTCATGTAATTAACATTGACATACGATATTACGAGGATCAAAAACCCCACATCATTACAAGCCTCGAGATGGTACGCGATCTCGAGGACTTCTGTTAAAAAGAAGATAGGCTACAGAAAGCCATTGGCATCATTACAAGCCTCGAGATGGTACCTGATCTCGAGGACTTCTGTCGAAAAGAAGATAGGCTCCAGAAAGCCATTGACATCATTACAAGCCTCGAGATGGTACCCGATCTCGAGGACTTCCATCGAAAAGAAGATAGGCTCCAAAAAGCCATTGGCATAATTACAAGCCTCGAGATGGTACCCGATCTCGAGGACTTCTGTCAAAAAGAAGATAGGCTCCATTGAGCCATTGACATCATTACAAACCTCGAGATGGTACCCGATCTCGAGGACTTCTGTCACAAGGAAGATATGCTCTAAGAAGCCATTTATGGCGTTGTAAGCCTCGAGATGGTATCCAATCTCAAGGACCTCTGCCAAGAAGAAGATAAGCTCTAAAAACCTACTCATACGGATTTGACCTCAAGGTGGTACCCCACCTCAAGAATTTCTGCTATCGCAAGTGCGGATTGCTCAAATCCCCCTTCGGATCAAGTTAAACATTTTCTCAGTTACTTTAACCTAGGTGCTATTCAAGTCCAGTCGTACCCTCATCCTCTCTAAGTTCAAAACAAGTTTCCAGGTCGCCCTAGCTTGATCGAACTCTCACTCAGGAATCGTTTTCGAAAGCCTACAGGCTATCTCTATTCTCAGACATACGAGAAAATCCGCCCTCGAGGACTATCACGGGGTCTGAAAAGCTAAGTTTCGTTCTGAAAGTTCGAAGCCTTATTCTCTTTCAACTCGAAGTCGGGGGTCCCGACGACCCGAGATTATCAATCCAACCCGGGCTCAGTCCAAGGAATGGCATAAGAGTCCACAGGGAATCGGGTTAGTCAGTCAAGAGCCAGAGAAATGCTTACATTCGGGCTCGGTATTCGTACCGATCGGTAGAATCACGCATTCAGATTCTTCACAAGTGCAGATAAAGGGAAATAAAGCATAAATCAGAGATAAATTGAAGAAACATCTTTTTCAGTAATAAACAACGATTAAAAAAGACCACGAGGGGTCCTTACACATGATTACAAAGCCCACAAAGGGTCCATACACAGAAACAAAGAAGCAAAAGAAAATACATACAATAAAAGCCAAGAGTCTAATCTATCCTCGGAGGTGCATCCTCGGCAGCAGTGTCTTCGAGCATCATCTCCTCGGGGGCTTTATACCGATCTTCCAAAACGACATCTCCAAGGGAGAAGATGAAGAAAAGGAAAACGATGCAGAAGAAGCCAAAAAAGATGAAGAAAAAGCCATAGCCCGCCAAAGAGCAAAAGCTTTTACCAGGCCGAGAAAATTACAGGCTGGTGGAAGACTTGGTGGGCGTAGGCCTTAACTGCACGGCTACTTTGAGTCCACTTCTTGGAACATTGTGCCGTGAAGGTTAGTGGCCGGTAGTGCCGCTTCACCCCACGGAAAGAAAAGGGATAAAGTGCCACACCAGGCCATAGTAGGGAGGTGAGCAGCGGTGTAAAGTCCGAACATCCTCCTGGGCAGCGGTGTAGAATCCGAATATCTTCCTGAGTGGGAAGAAATCGGTACCCCAATTTCATCGTCTCAAGCCAACGACGACAGCAGTAGCAGCAACAACAACAACAACAACAACAACAAGAAGTTAGTGCAATCCCGTTCGGAGGGAGATAGCTCCGAGAAAGAGGCATGGCATAACTGATGAAAACATTGTTGTATGGCCTTATGGCCACGGTTTTCAAACATAGGAAACAAGGTTGGATGAGGATGAAAGGAGGAAAGGAGTAGAAAAGCAATGGAATGAAGTTTGGATTCAAGAAAGCCCCCATTTATAGGAATATGGCAGCATAACCGACGGCAATCAATGCCTTTTTAGGAGACGTAACCGACGGCGCAATCAATCCCCCTTTTTTGAGAAACGTATCGGCAGGCGCAATAAATATTTTTGGGAGACGAATCGGCGGCAGCATTATTACTTTGAAAAAAAATAAACTGACAATGCAATAAGTGTTCCTGGGAAAGATGCACCGATGGGACGTCTCAATTATCGCAAAAGCTGATGTCATATACGTGACATCGTCACAAGAGGTTCGACGAGATCGGTGTCAGAGCCGTTTCTTATCATTTTTATCTAAGAAATGTGGGGACTATCTGTATGCGGTAAAATCGGAGGGTCCAATTTTCGGCCGTTACGGCGCTTCGTAAGCACGTCAGTCAAAGGCTCAAGACTACGGTCGAGATTTACATCCGAGGGACTCGAGACAATACAGGTCTACAGCTATGAAGAAAAAATGGGAAGTTCCCAAGGCGCATGACTAGGGCTGACAACGCCTAGTAGGCTGGTTCAGACCCGTATCCTAGCATTAATTAGCCGTGTCAATTTCATATCTTTGTAATAAATGCATTTGTACTATATTGGGATTCCTCCTGATATATAAGGGGGATCCTTGTCATTTTGTAGGCTGATCTGATACTCAATATTCAATACAAGAACATTCTCTCTGCTCTCTAACTTAACATATTGTCTTGCTCTTATTGCTTCATCTATTACTTACATTTATTGAGTTCCATTTATTGTTCTTCATTATTGCTTATTATTGGCCATAAAGAGCCGCAATCACAGCCCCCATAGCTGTTAATACCCCTTCGATTGCCCTTAGCCGAGTGTCCGGCTCAACCTCGAGGCCTGCATACGCCAGCTCGAGATCCCGATCTCCAGCCCTTTAGTTTGGTCATTACACTATCTATTAGCTCTTATCATATTTTCTAAACTCTTACTTAGTATCTATTGCCTAAACAACTAGCGTAAAAATATATCATGTATTTTTAGAACCACAAAATCAAATCTAATTGTAATTACCATTTTCAAGGTAAACAAGGATGAAATTCAAAAATAGCCAGATTTACATGTGATAATTGAACAATAGCCACAGTTTCAAAAATCATCAAAATTTAACCACTTTCATGTGAAGATAAATCTGAACAAAACACCGTTCAAAATCCGGAAAATATTCCAACGTAATATACTGAAGTTCGAATTTTTTACATGTGAACGTCCAGCATAATATACTGGAATTCCAGCATAATATGCTGGACGTTCATACACGGGTACTCCAAGCTCCAGTATATTATGCCGGAACTTTCCGTGTGCTGGAGTTCCAGCATAATATGCTTGAAATTCATACACAAGTGCGACAGTCTCCAGTATATTATGATGGAACTTTCCAAAATAGCGGCTATTTTTTAATAACTTTACAAACGTTAGATATTTTTCAATTACCAACCCGAAAACTGGCTAGCCCGTGCTACTTTCACTTTATTTTATCCTTACTTCAAGTTCTTAGTGAAAAAAACCACCAACATCTGCAATAGGATAAATCCACAGGTACGAGATAATATTATATTTTGGCAATCACTTGTACTGAACAATATAATGAAATAATTGAATGAGTGACATACAAGCAGACAGACAACTGAACTTAAAGGGGGAGGCTTAGATTCGCATAAGCAATTATTCAAAGACAACACAGCCGGAATGACATCAAAAGGCAAAAAATCTTGACAAATTAATAATATAACCACTTTTGAATGCTGACAACCAAACGAGTGCTGTTGTTGCTTTCTATGAGTTCTTTGATTGAAAGTATTTTGAAGATAACATTAAAAGGCAAGGAATGGGAGTTGCCAAGTGAAACGGTTTGATATATGTTACTTCGTTGTTGACCATTATATCAAACAGTATAAGGGGTTAAGAAGACTACGGCTGCTAGACAAGTAAATTAGCTGGTAAACATACACTTGTGTATATGCAATTATGCATAGAGAGGCTCACAAATCAAATGCACTACCCGGACACAGAAAACTTGCAAAAACTATTAGCTTCAGGTAATGCAATGAAACAATTCCTTCTCAAAAGAGTATATATATATATATATATATATATATACACATAAATGAACAAGATGTCCACAACTTAGGTCAAACGAATAGATTATAGAGCCCCGCAAAATAAAGAGAAAAAAGAGCAACGACAGTAGATCTTTGACCATCAACAAGTACGTTCCACTCTGGATGCTATAGTTACAAAACCCAGCAGCCTCAACTTGAAGATGGGTGCTCAAATCAGGTTGTTACAGCCATATTCACTTCTTTAAGCAATACTTTCCGGTAACAACAGATTCAAACAAAATTAACTGGGACCATTCCAGTTCCCGACTGCTCTTTACATCATTTCCAGAGAAAAATAAAGACATGTAACAAGCCTATGCACCAGATGAACCTTCCAAGAAAAACTTCATCATTGCACTAACTCCATGTACACATTGCACAGAACTGTAGTCAAACTGTCAGCAGTTCCTGAGAGTCAAAAGTAGATGTGTTCAATAAAAATTCCTCTAACCTTCACTGGATAAATAGGATGGACGCATAAGCGAGTTAAAAGGTAAAGCATGGTAAACTAGTGAGCAGCCAAACCTCACAAGGAAGTGGAAAATAATGGAGAGATAAGGAACTACGATCAAACTATCTATGGGGTAAGACTGAGGTGGGTCAAGGTAAATGGGAGGGGAAAGCAGCTTCAGCTGCAGCTATGGAATATAAATTGAAACGATTAGAATAAAATATCGCCACTCTATAGAACCCTTTCTCAGAAGATGACCAACTTTGCCCTATTTATTGGTGAGCAAAAGGAAGATTTCTAGACAACACAAATCTAGAAAATTTTAAAAATATGAATAGTAAAATTATTTCTTCAGTGTGTGCATGCATGAAGTTAATGGTTCCATATGCATTAAAGGATTGCCTGTAAACAGCCACAACGTGAAACTTGACTCAATTCCCGTTATTCAGAGCATAGTCAATGTGCATAGAGAAACATACAGTATATGAAAGGGCTTAGTGAAGCAGAAAGGCTGCATAGAAGCATGGTATGGTAAAAGGATGGGGAAGAAAATATTTCTTTAGGTCCCCTATCAGAACTTAACTGTTGGTACTCAGCTTTTCTGCTAGTTTATTACTTATTAGATAAAGTTCTCAGGGAATTTGGAGCCTACCCATATTCTTGTGAATATTTAATCTCAAAAGACCACAGGAGTATTCTTGATTAAAATACCTTCTCCTTCTGCTTGAAGACGGTATCAATCTTCTTCATATATTCATCTATGACTTTCTGCATAGAAACAGGAAGAATGTCATAAGAAGCAGCCTTCAGGTTGTTCTATAGTAAGTAATTATTAGTCATTTGAGCTATTTCCTTCAGTAGGTTTGAGAAATTAGAGCAGAAGTAGGTATTACGACAAACCAGAAAACAGTTTTAGTTTCTCTCATCCAGTAGAATCCAAGGCGTCGAAACAACCACGCAGTAGTTTACAGTTTAAAATTACAATTTATAAGACAATTGTTTAAACAATAATGGATAATCACTTTCTGTTTCTGAATTTCTGTGCCATGAACACCAAACTTTATTAGGTACCTGTAAATCACCAGACAAGTCCTTCACATTGTCTTCAGAAAGCTTTTTCTCCTGAAAAAGGTAAGATTCCTCAATATCTAACATCCGAAAGATAAGGACCAAAAGTTGCTAAGAACTCAAACCTTCTCAAGCTTTTCATATGCTTTTAAGGCATCCCTTCTAATATTCCTTAAAGCTACCTGCAAGTGTTTCATTAGAAAGAGCTAGTAGTATCCAGTAGACTTGATTAATAGGCAATATAAACACACTAACTACTCCATCCCTAAACAAATGAAAGATTCATAGTGGGTCAAGCTATCTAAGCGTTAAATTGATATAGGACATTTTAGATTGGAATAACAGCACTATATTCAACACATTCTTAAAACTGAAAGGCTACTTTTGTTTAGGAAAACCATGTACAGAGAGCAGTTATTTGAATTTCCATCGTAATTGTGTATCACAAATTGGGATAGGAAATATGAAGAAGTACTTTGTGTATGTCATACACTGACTGCAATCATAATTCAGTCTATTGAGCAGTTTAACACCAAGTTTACTGCTTGCTACCATAAGGACCATGGATAGGGTACAGCTACAAACACCAGAGAAAAGGTATAACTACCACAGTCGTGATCAATTGTAAATCCAAAACATCAGGTGTACCAAAGGACAAATTGGAGTTATTTCTAACAGTAGATCCCACTACATTATGAATAGAGGATCATTTCTTTTAAAAGCAGAAAAGAAATAGAAAGGAGTTACAGCAAGCTTTTAAAATAGATAAAACTTACCTTTCCTTCCTCTGCCTGTTTAGAAACAATTTTGGATAGCTCCTGCATAAAATGAAGAAAAATAAGAGAAGTAAAAATGCAAACTCAAATAGAAATTGAATGCACTGAATTATTCACATATTTACCAAATAAGCTGGAATTAGATCAAAAGCTGTAACTACATTTTTTCATAAAAACATGCTATTGTAAGCCAATTTTTTTTATTTTTCATAATCAAAAAGGACAAATGTTATCAATCAAATAACAGAATGGGGCAGCAAGACGTTGTGTGCCCCGAGTGTACTCCAATCACATAGCTTGAATAGCAAAAAGTCACCACTAGTTGGGATATGGTGCAATTCAATTTTACCAGTCCTCTAATTTAAACAAGTTCACTCCCAACCAGTTATTAAACCTAGATATCCAGTCATTTCAGATAAACTGCATAGTGTAGCTAGTGCCCCTAATGTTCTTGTTTCCATATGACCTATAAGAATGTAAAATCACCAGTCATCTACTCCTCTGAAAATAAACAAGTCAATATTACTAGATGATGTCACATACACCACAAAAAAAGGAAACAAAAAACTTTCCGAAAATTAATGACAATGATACAAGATATTAACACAAAGCAGATGAAGAGATATGCAATGAAACGCAGGTACCTTGTCTGTAATTAGTGGCTAACCAATGAGAACATGAAATTGGGTATTATCAGAAACAATAGACAAATATTTCCCAAGATACAAGACGAGAAAGCATGACTTAATCGACAACAGGGTTAATAAATTGGAGATAATATCCATCCAACCCATAGCATAGGGGGTTACATCATAAATAGCTACAGTTAAATTCAAGCTCCAAGTTGGGATCTAGAAGAAACAAATCTGACTTAGCACGGGAAAACTTAATACCTTCCTCCTGTCGGATGTCAACTGGGGTACAGACATTCTTATTACTTCTCCATCATTATTTGGCGTCATACCAAGATCAGAGCCGACAATAGCCTTCTCTATAGCTTTTAAACTGAAAATTAAGTCAAAAAGTAAAGCTGAGTGCAGAGCAAATACATGCATTGGTTGATCAAAATGGTTCTAAGAAATCTCTCACGAGGACACTTTCATTAGCCTAAGGCTTAAAAATGAAAACAACTTCTATGACTTGTTATCATATTATACAAGAAAAACAGTATACAAAGGCAATGAGTCTGATGAAGTTGACATCCTATTTTTTGCTACATCCAGATTCCAGAACTCACTCTTTTGCTCACCCTACTTCAAAATGCATCTAAGAATCTACAAGTAGTATTGATATCAAGAAAGCAAGAGATAATGGTCACACATCCAAAGTATTAGCCGAGGTAATTTTCTTTTTTCTTTTTTTTCCAATTGTTTCAGAAGTTCAACCTGGATTTGTCATAGGGCTGCACCAAGATAGAACTTGAATCAGGAGTGCTTATTTGTGCTATGCTTTTCAAGCTGACTGGAGTGCCATAATAATCCACCTTGTATCAGCAATTAAAACGAAAAAAAGAAAAAGTTGTACTTAGACATCTTGCATATAAGAAACAAAGCGACATATTTTGCCGCTGGAATTTAATTACCCAAGAAGCATAGAAGTCACTGCCTATCATATCTCAGACAACACATTTCTACAACCAGATAACTACTATGAAGTATGAATACATGAGAAATACTAAGGAAATATTTGGGGCTTGCAATGAAGTAATGAGGAAGATGCAGCAGCCTCTAAGCAAGAACATGTATATATCACTCGAAAGTCATAATACACCAGAGGGGAAGGGACATGGTGCAATTGACAAGAAAAAACAAAAGGAACTGTTACTCTAGGCAGACCTGAAGAAAATTTTACAGGAAAACATGTCAGTTAACAAATTTGCAGAATGCGCTTAGCTGTATAACATCAATGTCAATGTGGCACCTACAATAACATGGCTTTCAATTCATTTATAAGTTATAAATATGTTGATAGGATTTCAATGGTTTTGTAACCCTCCATTATGTTCTACAATAACAACAACAACATACCCAGTATAATCCCACGGGTGGGGTCTCCATTATGTTCTACGGAATCAAATATGATGGTTATCAATAATTTGTCATGTTAATCATAAGTATTGAAGCATAATGTCATCTGAAAAGAATAAACTACAAAACGTCTTACCTCAATTTTATCTAGCATAGCTGGGCTAGCTCGTCCCGTCCTTATAGAATTGAAATTTGACCTAACATTTTCAATTGTCTTTTCCATCCTTTCTTTCTGAAGTAAAATAAAAGGGTTATATGAAAAGGGAAAATAATTGAGTTGCCATAGCTTTTCATTACGAAAACGAAAATCACTATACCCACCACATCTTTCTCAATCGCAGCTTTTTCCGCTTCTATTTGTTCAATGGTTGCACACCTCACAGTTCCTCTTCTGAAAAATCAAGCCCAAGTTATGTACATGGAGACTCAACAATAGGGGCGGACTTAGTGTACTAGTTATGGTTTCATCCAAACCCGGTAACTTTGACTCAGACCGTACAGATGTGTTAAAAGATCCAATAAATAGGTACAAATATAGATTTCTAATTCAGTAGATCAAATGGCTGCAGTAGAAGTTTGAACATGAACCAGTAAAGTTCAAATCCTGGATTTGTACCTGGTCAACACGGAAAACAAATGCAAGCACCAGCAAGAACAACGACAACAAAAATTGTTACCAATACACCTCAATCCCGAACTAGTTGGTGTAGTCTATATAACTCCTCAATATCCATTCCACCAAATATGGACCCGTTGCATTCCAATATTCAATAATAAATAAACGGTGTACAGTAGGTACTTCACATTTTCAACTGACATACAAAAAATAGAAAGAAAGAAAAACAGGAGTAACGGCAGAGTATAGAATTGGACTTGCCTCTTTACCCAAGATAGCTTAACAGGCTGCAATCTCCTTGCTCCGACACGTAAGCTCACATAATTCGCAGACGCCGTCAAAGAAACCACATTACCAGAAGTGCGAAAATCATCTGCAAGGTGTTTGTTGAAATGCTACAACCGGCGTGTCATAGAGAAAGACAAGAGGAAAAAGATAGATACCTTGAAAGCAAATGAGGGGTTTGGGAGGATTGGGCTTTTGGTACAGCGAACGGATTGGAGTTGCATGCGAGAATGCTGTCGTCATTCTGGAACGCAAAGAGAAACACTCTTTCTTCTTTTTCGCTGATTGTTGATTGTCTTTTGGCGTCTCTGTAAGTGAAACTTCAGCGTGAACTTTTGGATAACTAGGATAAGAGTTCGTTCCTTTCCTTTTCTTTTTCTTCTTTTTCTTTTTTTTTTTTGGAAGTTTATTCTTCTTCCCATTTTTTTTTTTTTTTTTTTTTTTTTTGAGAATCTGACAAAGTTAGTGCCTTAAGTTTGTTATTCTCTTTTATTTGGGGTTAATTTTATAAAATAATTCTTCAAATATGCACGTAATCAGTTTTTGTAACGACCCGACCGGTTGTTTCGAGCATTTGCACTTCGCTTGGTAGTTTGAGGGCATAAGTAGCACCGTATGATGTATTATGACTTGTGTGAATCGTCGGTTTTGATTTTCAAGTTATTCGGAATCAATTTGGAAGAATGAATTTCATGATTGAACCTTTAAGTTGGAAGAGGTGATTACGTTTGAATTTTGTGAATTTGACCTCGAAACAAAGTTTTGATGGTTTCGTTAGGTCTGAATGGTGATTTTGGACTCGGGCGTATGCCCGGATTTGTATTTGGATATTTCTAGAAGGATTCGGCACTATTGGCAAAAATTGGAAATTTGAAGGATTGGAAAGTTCATAAGTTTAACCGAGAGTTGACTTTTTGGATATCGGGTTCAGATTGTGGTTCCGAAAATAGCAATAGCTTCGTTATATCATTTGGGACTTGTGTGCAAAATTTGAGTTCATTCTGAGTTGATTTGATATGTTTCGGCGCGAGTTTTGGAAGTTGAAAGTTCTAAGTTAATTAATTTTGATTTGAGGTGCGATTCGTTGTTTCGATGTTGTTATGCGTGATTTGAGGCCTCGAGTAGGTCCGTGTTATGTCATGAAACTTGTTGGTATATTAGGACGGGGTCGCGAGGGGCCCGGGGTGAGTTTCGGACGAGGTTCGGACCATTTCGTCACATATTGCATTTGGCTAAGGCTGATTGTTCTGGTGTTTCCGCATCTGCGAAAGAATGGATGCAAATGCGAGTCCGCAGATGCAGACAGTTGGTCGCATAAGCGAAAGAAGGCTTGGCTGGGGATCATCGCAAATACGGAGGAAGAGGCGCACCTACGTGTGCGCAGAAGCGGAAGCTGCGATTGCAAAAGCGGGTAAGTGCGCAGAAGCGTGTTTTGGCTCGCACCTGCGCTTGCGCATAAGCGGTGCCTGTTGCGCAGGTGCGGAAGAGCAGACCTCTAGTGTTTTCCGCAGAAACGGGAATTTTGTCCCAAAAGCGACGCTGCAGAAGCGGCCCTTTGTTCGCAAAAGCAAAAAATCGCTCGGCAGAAGCTATATTTTCGAGGGTTGGTCATTTTATTCTCATTTTGAGATTTGGAGCTCGGTTTTGGGCGACTTTGGAGAGAAATTTCATCACAAGGATTGGGGTAAGTGTTTTATACTCGGTTTTGATTATATTTGGTGAATTTATTTTCGTTTTTGGTAATTGGATTATGAGTTTAAGAGAAATTGGAGGTTTTAGCCTAATGTTTCATAGAGTGAGTTTTTTAGTTTTGAACATCAATTCGAAGTCGGATTTAGGTGAAACTAGTACGGTTGGACGCGTAATTGAAGGGGTCGTTGGATTTTATAAGTTTCGTCGAGTTCTAAGGCGCGGGCACAGGTTGGACTTTTGGGTTGATCTTTTGATTGAAGATTCGACCGTTATCGATTGGGTTGTTTCCTTTGGCATTATTTGATGTATTGGAGTTGCTTTTGGCTAGTTTTGAGCCGTTCAGAGGTCGGTACTCGTGGGATGGCATTTTTGGAGCATCATTTGGCTTGCTTGGTATTGGATTTGGCTTGTTCGAGGTAAGCAATACTTCTAAACTTCGTGTTGAGGGTATGAACCCCGAATTACGTATTATGTGATGGATGTTGAGGTAACACGCATGCTAGGTGATGGGCGTGTGTACGTGCACCATGTGAATTGTGATTTAGTCTATTCCATAGAACTGTGTAGCTATCTTCTCTGAATATTTTTACTGTACTCTATGTTTTAGAGCACCTGAGATGTAATTGATGCTAGAAATCATGTTTAGGCTATATGTTGGTATTATTAGGACCCATAGTGGTTGTTCTTTGCTATTGAGTTATTTGCTTAATTTTAGTTATGTACTCAGTCGCATTCATCATTACATATCATATCTCAGTCTCTGTATCAATAAGAAGATAGTTTGATTTCTTGTTTGCAAATGTGTATTGTCTAATCTATGAGAATCAAGCTTTTCCCCTTCCGTAAGCGCATATAGGGAAGTGCGCCCTCGGCTATTGAGAGGAATCATATTGTCTTTCTTTTATTTACTGGAGTTTCTTGTTCCCAAGGTTATCGTATATTGTCACATCCCGTATCACTTATTAGGGCTGCTTAGCATGAGCATTGTAAGCCCGAGATACTGGAGAGATTATTGACTGAGTGAGGTCGAGGGCCTGATTGAGAGTGATAATTAAGGAATCGGGTTGCACGCCGCAACATATTTTTATTTATTTATGCCTGGATCTGGCTTATTATAGCACTTGGGCTGAAGGAGCCCCTCCGGAGTCTGCACACCTACAGTGAGCGCAATGGATATTATATTCGGGATAGAGTTCCCTGGGCATGGAGTTGCCCTATATATTTACATTTCGAATGGAGTTCCTTGGGCATGGAGTTGCCCTATACTTTTATATTTGGGATAGAGTTTCCTGGGCTGGATTGGCCCTATATAGTACTGAGTGACTGACTGTCAGTTGCTATTTATATTGTGGGATGGATCTTCCCTGGGCTAGACCTGCCCCATACAATGCTAAGTGATTGAGTACTCTGAGAGTGTGAGTACATGAGTTCATTACTGAGATGCATAGCATTTAACATGCGTACTTGAAATACATGCATAGAGATGCATTTTCTTCTACTATCCGATTTTTGATGACATTCATGATTTCACCTGTATATTGACATGTAGGCATTGAGATGTATTTTCCTCATGCTATCTGAAAATAAAATATCTTATCTATTGTTGAAAGGTTTTTGGGAAAAATCACAGTTTTTCAAACTTGCTCATATATCTTTGGGGTTTTTCGTTGAAAGATTTGGAATCTACTGTATACTTGAAAAGCATGCCTATTTTTCTGTAACTGTGAACGAGCTGAGTTATTTCTTGTACCATCTTTATTATACTGTTATGAACTGTTGTTGGTTATTGGAGTTGGACTCTGACCCTTATCCCAACTCGTCACTACTTTCAACCTAAGGTTAGGTTTGTTATTGAGTACATGGGGCCAGTTGTACTCATACTACACTTTTGCATCTTACGTGCAAATGGTACTACGTGCAGCAGGAGCTGGATCGGAAGACGTACCTGCGTTCCAGTTATGGCTATCACTAGTTCTTGGTAGCATTAGATTCGAATTCTGTTCATTTACATTTCAAACAGATGTTGTAATTATTTCAATTCCGTTTTGTAAAGAAATCTAAAATCATAGACGCTAATGATTTGTACTACCAGTCCTTCGGAAATGTATAAGATTTAGATATTTTCTTCTATTTATTTTCTCATTAAATTTCATTGGAACTGGTTCATTGTCAACTGGCTTACCTAGCGGGTTGGGTTAGGTGCCATCACGACTAGTTGGATTTTGGGTCGTTACAAGTTGGTATCAAAGCTCTAGATTCATAGGTTGTACGAGTCATGAGTAAGTGTCTATTAGAGTCTTGCGGATCGGTATGATGACGTCCATACCTATTTATGAGAGGTCACAGGGCATTTAAGATAAATTTCCCATCTTTCTTTCCTTATCGTGCGGCATTGATTCAGCTTGAAGCATAACTCTTTGAATTCCTTCCACGCATTCATATGCGCATGTGAGCGCTCAGTATCATCTGTACATTGACGGCTTATGATTTTATGGATGAGGTGCGACATGTGATTTCTAGGTGCTGATGATGGGCTAGCCGGGAGGACTTGAGGCCGGGTTTTGACTGTAGCTTGAGCACGGGGATTCCGGTTGTGTGAGCACGTATTTTTGGACTTCTAAGTCCGGTAGTGTTCTTATGAGTGGAATTTATGACTCGATGAGTGGTTGGATGGCTATATGATGGGTATGATGTGATTGCGTGTGTTGATACCCAATTTTTCCCATATATTTTTAATACACATATATATACTTTCAAAATAGTACATATGCATTTATAAGCATGCATAAGCATTTTTTAAAAAATTTTCTATAATTTTAAGAGCTCCAAAATCAATTTATTTCTTCTCTTTTATTTATAAAATATCCAACAATTATTCTTCAAATTACTTTTGTGATATTTAGTCATCTATATTCTTTATTTATGCCAGTATAGTGTTTCATATTTTTAGTTTATTTTTATAGTTATATTTGTATTTTTAGGGCAAATTGCACATCTTTGCAATAATAGCCCATATTAATGTATAATTACATTATTGATGCATAAAATGATCTTTTATATTTTTAAAATGTTAAATAACTATTTTAGATTTTTTTTTAGCACACGAAAATATTTTTTGGAACTCATTTATTATTTTTATAAATTATGTAGTTATTAAAAGTGGCTATTTAAAATCTGGCCCTTTTTATTTCAATTTTGGTCTTAATTTAACCCAATACCCAGCCAAATTTTTAACCCCAAAATATACCCAGCCCAATACCCATCTGCCCCAACCCAATACCCGGGCAAATCCTGGTCGTTGATCATTGTGATCAACGGTCCAGATTGACCCTTA
>NW_017673064.1:0-73259 GCF_001879085.1 Nicotiana attenuata | reverse complement strand
GCTCTTCCGATCTAGGTAGGCAAGCTGACGGTCCCCCTTCTTAGGATCCTTGATCAGCGAGAGTTGGCGTGCTCCACTTGATCCGGAGCTGCTTTTGATTTTGGTACGATATGGTTGTGTATATATATATATATACTTTCAAAATAGTACATATGCAGTTATAAGCATGCAGAAGCATTTTTATAATTTTTTCTATAATTTTAAGAGCTCCAAAATCAATTTATTTCTTCTCTTTTATTTATAAAATATCCAATAATTATTCTTCAAATTACTTTTGTGATGAATTAGTCATCTAAATTCTTTACTTATGCTAAAATAGTGTTTAAACATTTTCAGTGCATTTTTTGTGATTATATTTACTTCTTTTAGGCTAAATTGTACATCTTTGTAATAATAGCCCTACTAACGCATATTTACATTATTGATGCATAAAATGGTCTTTTATATTTTTAAAATATTAAATAATTTTATAAATCATTTTAGTGCACAAAATTTTTTTTGGAAATCATTTATTATTTTTATAAATTATATAACTATTAAAAGTGGCTATTTAAAATTTAGCCTATTTTATTTTCAATTTCAGCCCCAACCTAACCCAATTACCAGCCCGATCCCCAATTAAAATTACCCAGCCCAAACCCAGATACCCGATCCGGTCCCAAAAATCCTTTAATCTCGGCCGTGATTTTCAAGTGATTTTCATCTTTTCCTAAACTAGGGTTTCCGGAATTTCTTTTTACAAATTGTTTGATGACTTTTTGTGTTTAATCTTCTGCTTCTCATATATTTTTGACTGATTTTGTAAGTCTGCTACAACCTTAACTCGCTTGTACTGAAAACCCTAATTTTTTGGGGTTCTTCGTTTGGTTTCTGAGTATTGGTACATCCGATTATGTTCTTGCTTTGGGTTCTTGTGATTTCTCGTGATCTTCTTGTCCTAATATGCTTATACTGAATTTCTTAGTTAAATCCTTTCACTGGTTCTATATGCTT
The DNA here is from genome assembly GCF_001879085.1 of Nicotiana attenuata. Lineage (NCBI taxonomy): Eukaryota > Viridiplantae > Streptophyta > Magnoliopsida > Solanales > Solanaceae > Nicotiana > Nicotiana attenuata. Next base: position 72,266 of record NW_017673064.1, on the reverse strand, counting down.
GTGTTCATCTTGACTATTCGTATTAAGACCTGTAACATTCTCCTTGAATCATTGTCGTTTTAACTATTTGTTTTGGTAAAGTTATATGGAATCCTGACTATTCCTGTTCTACCTTATTTTATATGCTAAACATGCTGACTCTTTCATGACTTTCTCTTTGATTATTCTGAATCCCTTGTTTCTTGGTTTGATTTGAACACTTTCCCTTAAACTTTCGATTCTTACCTCTCTACTCGATTTGATTGAATTGCTTGCCTTAATTATTTTTTTCTTGCCTTGTTTGTATTTTGCCGTATTCTTACTGATTTATTCCTTAATTAAAACTTCCGTTCATTTACCCCTAATTACCTACTCTATCCAAACCCTACTTGATTCATTTCCTTAAATCTTAGCATGCTTTTATCGTTGATTTAATTTCCCTTGTATTAGGAAAAGACTTGCTGATTTACATGTGACTTCACTGTTTTGCTGCTTAATTGATCTCTTACCTTATTTGTTAAGCTTTTGATTACTATATAAACCCCCCTCTTACTTTAAGTTCTGGACACACGAACATTAGTTAAAAATTACTACTCCTTACACTCTAAAAGTTCTCTTTCTCTTCTGCTACTTGTGATACTCACTGATCTAGCCGGCTGAAATCCAAGGCTAGATATTGGAACTTTATTGGCTTTATATTCTGCACCCTTTTCTTCAACTGGCATGTCTCTATGTTAAGTTCTGAAATCCAAATCCTATATGTTTCATTCATGCACTAGTTCATCAGTTATGAATTCAACTTGCATTTCTGCTTACTTCTTTGCTCAGCATGTCTAGACTCTGTCCTATTCAATGTGTGCTTTATACTCTGCACTCTTTCCTACTTACTTTTTTACATAGCATGTTTAATCTTGTTCGAGACATGTCTTGCTTCCTGTATCACAACTATTATCTATGTCCTAACTACTAAGATACTAAGTGTTACATGTAGTTTGTGACTATATGTTTCCTCCATACCCTATCCCTGCCCCCTAATATGACTCTTATGTGCCACAATCCCTTTATCCCCATGTGAGATTTGCTTGTTAAGTGTTCTTTTCTGAATCTGGATGTCTCTTATGACCAATTGATTGTCTGTTGTATTGGTACTCTTCTCAAATTGTCTTTTACCACCCAATTGTTTCCTGTTTCTGAAAAGAAAAAAACTTTTCCACTTCTAAAGTCACCTCTGTACTATTTTCAAAACAAAACTATGTCAAGCACTCTCACTATATGTTGGGTAAATTGGGTTGATATCATGCCTATAGGGTTGTGTTAATTCAAATGTGTTTGCCATGTTTGCTTTTCCACCACAATATTGGAAATCATGCCTATATGGTCTAAATGGCTTTAATAATAGAGATCATTAAATCATCCTTATAATTAGATATCATGCCTATAGGGTGTAAAGTAATTGAAGTTCATGTTTTGTTACAGCATGTATTCAAACTCGCAATCTTAGAAGTCATGCCTACAAAACTTAAAATTAGTTTAGTTGAATAAATCAGTTTAATTCATGTTTGTTCATTCTGAACTGGTTTAATTAATCTGTCGCCTCTTTAATGAGTTCTTTAAACACTGGCTTAAATTAATGCCGCTAGAAAGCATGTCTATAGGATCTCAAGTTATTCGTTTAAAAATTTTTCACCGTTTTACTAATCAATATAGACATCATGCTCATAGGACATCCCTGTTATGCGTTTAGGCAAGCCTATAGGGCGATTAAACTATGTAACTATGAAACTGCACTTTGTTATTTAAAACTGCGCGTATTCACAAGTTTAAAATCAGTAGGCAAGCTAATAGGTCTTTGACGCTTGGCCCTAATTCATGCTGTATAATTCCTGCTCACATAGATATCATGTTCTAAGTTTATCAAGTACCTGAAACAATTGTCTGAGACGTGCATTTACTTGTTTTGCTTGTGGAAGTAAAAACGTGAGCCATTACTTGTTCCCTCTCTCTGTGCAGTCCTATTTGTTTTGGTTGACGGTTAGACTTTTCTCCTTTAAGTAACTTAGGATGTTCTAGAACTGTCCCAAAATAGCGGTCCTAAATACCTCCAGGGCCACGAGGAAGGGATAGGTTGTGCACGTATAGGACATTTTCAAGGTTGCTAGAACGCTTTAGGCTATGACCAAGGGGAGGGAATTGGGTAGTAAGGATATGATGACTACGCGCTAATGTCACGTGTAGCCCCTCATTGAGGAGTGACTACCGAGCATTGTGTGGGGTGATCTTGTAGGCTAACCAACCTAGGACCCCTCTTTTCAATTCCTGATGTTTAAGCTTTACTTTTTCTCTATATATGCAACTTGTTCAAATCCCTTCCTTTTGTCTCCTTATTTGAGTCATACAATGCCCGAAACATGCCTTTATTTGCAAGTATGTGTTTAAACTATTTATTTGTTTAAAGAACTAATTCATAAGTATATGTTTGGCCGGGACCCACCATTGTGGACCGAGAGGGGTGCCTAACACCTTCCCCTCAAGGTTATTTCGAGCCCTTACCCTAAATCTCTGGTAATGCAAACTAGTCTAAGAGTCAATCGCTCTAGGTGCCCTAACGCACCATAATCCGTTAGGTGGCGACTCTTCAAAAACCCAAATTCCCAAAAGGGAATGAGTCATTACCCCCAAGGAATGTCCAAACCCAGACTTCCCCCCGCGAGGAGGGAAAAAAAGGGGCGCGACAGCATGACGACTCTGCTGGGGATATTATTAGGCTCTTACCATAACGAACTTATCTTTGCGAATTAGTCCAAGCATGCTTTATCCCGTACCCTTTCCCTTTATTTGAATATAACTATCTATTTTTTAATCATTTTTGATTCTTTATTCCTGAAACTGACTTGTCTCTTTGTTTTCTTTCTGTAACTGTCTTTCAATTATTCAAATACTGCATTTATTATTTTCTTACGTGCAAGTACTTGAAAACATGCTATTTATTGTTGCATATACTCCACATCATATTCCACTCGTGCGTATCAAAATCCTATAGCAACGCTTGATGGGTGGTTGCGCTCTTCCTATTTATTATCCTTAAATTCGGAAAGGCTTATTTGCGGTAAAACTAGTCGATCAGCGGTGCAATCGACGGTTCCGTGCCTTTCCCCCTCAAGTTGTCCGCTTGAGGGTACCACTCTAGACCCCAATAGTAATCTTACTCTGTTCAAAATTGTGCATGCATCATGGTCAAACCTAGCCGGATTAATATGTTGTCCACATAATAATCCTTTAAGACAAACCTTATCCAAAAGTCCACCGGGATTTCCATAATCCCAACGGACACAACCATGTACTGTGCATTAATTTGGAGAACTAAATGCCAATATGCTAATCATGAATGTATAAATAGTCGAGTCTGTGGGGGATAAGGGACTAACCCTTTTGTTTTGCAGAAAATGAGGCACGAGGTCCCCAGATTCGGTATGGTTAGCAACATCCCACCATTGTTACTAGATTGGTGGGAGGACCTTTCCTCAAGTGACAAGAAACACATAAGAAAGTACTTGGGCAATCTACCTTCTCTGCTAGATTTTGAACCAAACAAGAGGTTGATCGAGGCTGCCACTTTGTTCTGGGATAGTGAAAGGGCTGTGTTTCGTTTTGGCGACATAGAAATGACACCACTTCTAGAGGAAATTGGAGGGCTTGCGGGATTGACTTGGGATAGCCCCAGGTTATTGGTTCCTGAGAACCTACCGGTAAAAGGTTCTTAAAGATGATGGGGTTGAAGAAAAATGCTGACTTGGGATGCCTGAAGGAATCTTACATACCCTTCGAGTATCTGTATGAGAGGTATGGCCATAGCAAGTCCTTCCGTACTTACCATGACGAGATCTCTCTCACTTCTCTGGGCCATATCCATCGCAGAGTGTTCGTGTTCATTGTGTGCTTTCTGGGCCTCATAGTGTTCCCAACGAAAAAGGAAAGAATCCACACTAGGCTGGCCATAGTCGCCAAGACTTTGATGGAAGGGATCAATGGACAGTCATACACCATAGTCCCCATGATCATAGCCGACATTTACAGGGCTCTAGAGCGCTGTCAAAGAGGGGTCCAGCATTTCGAGGGTTATAACTTGTTGCTGCAGTTGTGGTTACTAGAACATCTTCAAAAGGGCCAGTATTGCCAAGAATTTCCGCGAAGGGCTTGGAATGACCATATTGCCTTCCATCACCCTAAGAGGATGACCTACATTCCGACAGGTTTGCTCAGCCGGAGAGTGCCAAAGAGTGGGTGGAATTTTTCGACAATCTGACTGAGGAGCAAGTGCAATGGATGTTTGAATGGTTTCTCACAGACGAATTCATCATCAGGTCCAGAGACGCTCCACACTTGGTGCTGATTGGGTTGAGATGGATATACCCTTACGTCCCTATCCGAGTTATGAGACAAGTAGGCAGGAAACAGGTTGTACCAAGGGTTGCCAAGATGAGTCATTTCAGAGCAGACTTTCAAGACGACGACGTTCTTTACAAGTGCCAAGCCCAGCATATGTGGCACTGCGAAATCATTGTGGAAAAGAACACCATTGAGCCCGACAGGTATCATGCAGGGTGCGAACCTCTCTACCCGACGTGGTTAGAAGACAATCTAAAAGGAATAGTGATGCCAGGAGCCGGTCGAGGGAACAGAATCATAGACGAAGAACCTGAAGCTCAAGTCAAGTACAACAGGCTGTGCAAGAGGGTCCACGACTCTAAGAATGGGCACCAGGAAATACATGAGAGGAATGTGAGATTGATTGAGGAATGGAAAGAAATGGCGATCACTTCCAACAGGAAGCGGGAATATCTGGAGCGAGGAATAGTGGAGCTGGAAGGTAAAGTCATAAAGAGGATTGAGGATTGCTAGAATGCTGAAGGAGCTGAAGAAGTACATCTGGCTAGAGCCTACTTGCTGCTGGGTCTGCGCGAGCTGGGGGACCTGTACGATGGAGTCAGGAAGATCGAATCTGGGGAAGGTCCTTCTGGGACCAAATAGGCTAGATTTACTTGCTTTCCTAAAAATGTAATAAGGCCAAGTGCCAGTAGTGACTTATCTTTTTTCCTATCATCTTAAGTGTCGTTTTGGGATTCGTCTATTTTTATATTATGAAATAAGGCATTTGTTGGCATCTAAGTTCTCCAGATCTATTTGTCGCTAGGCCTACCTCGGGCACAACGAGTCTCCCAAATTGGGACACGAATTTACATTCCCACAATACGTGTTTAAATACTGCAACATTTTGAAATCCCCACTAACTTGTTACCTTTTTGTTTTTCCTTATTTTTGATTATTCCCATCCCCTTAGGTTGGTTCACTCATACTGACAATCATCAGCATATCATACCAGATCTAGAGGCCCTCCACCTCCCCCTCCTCCAAGCAATACAAAAGGCAAAGGAAAAACAAAAATGGACGACTTAAGTGGTATTCGAAAAGAGAATGTTGAGAACGCAGAAACTTCAGACGGTCGAAGTACCCCGGCACCAAATGATCTAGTCTTGAGATTGGAACAAAAGATACTGGAGCTACAAGGAGAGCTAGAGCGGGTTCGCAACTTGGCAAATTTATCACTCACCCTGAATGTCCCCGACATTAGCCAGCAAAACACAAAGAACCCAGTACCTCCCCAAAACACACCAAGCCAACATCCACAAAACCCTCCTGCACCACAGCAATACACAACCCCACCTCAAAATCTCAATCCCTTACCAATACCAACTCCACCACAACACCACCATCAATCAATCCAGTACCCACCAACCGCCACTTACCACACTCCCCAAAAACACACCACAACCCATTCCTGACCCTCAAAACTCAACCAATGACCATCACTAAACCCAAGTCCCTAGCACTCATCAGAACAACCCCATATATGTGGAGACCATACCTCACTCTACTCAGCCAACTTCCTATGCACCAGAATCCTCAGTAAAGGACCAGCTCATTAGAAACATGGCTGAAGAACTCAAGAAATTAACGAGCCGGGTTCAAGGTGTCGAAGGCGGCAAAGGAATAGAAGGGTTGAACTATGAAGACTTATGCATACAACTGGATGTGGAACTGCCGAAGGGGTACAAACCTCCTAAGTTCGAGATGTTCGATGGCACAGGTGATCCTAAGGTCCATCTAAGGACATATTGTGATAAGCTTGTCGGAGTCGGAAAGGACGAGAAGATCCAGATGAAACTCTTCATGAAGAGTCTTACTGGTGACGCTTTGTCCCGGTACATTAGCCAGGATCCCAAGAAATGGTCCAATTGGGTAGGCATGGCATCAGATTTCATGGACTGATTCAGGTTCAACACAGAGAATGCACCCGATGTTTTCTACATCCAGAATCTTAAGAAGAAATCCACTGAGACTTTCCGCGAGTATGCTACCCGCTGGAGGTGGGAAGCGACCAAGGTCAGGCCATCTTTGGAAAAAGAACAGATGAATAAGTTCTTCGTCAGGGCACATGACCCGTAGTATTACGAAAGGTTGATGGTTATTGAAAACCATAAATTCTCCGATATCATCAAGCTTGGGGAAAGGATTGAGGAAGGCATTAAGAGTGGGATGGTAACAAATTTTAAGGCATTACAGGCCACAAATAAAGCATTGCAATCAGGCGGCATATCAAAGAAGAAAGACGTTGGGGCAGTAATGGTGGCTCAAGGCCCAAAATCTCCACTTACCTATCGAACACCTCCACCCACATATCAAGCACCTCCATCCACATACCAAGCACCACCACGTACATATCAACCATCATCTCGCAGATACTCCCAGCCAGCCACTGTCTATCATACCTATAACTCCCAACCATCTCATTTCCATTCACCTCCAACCCGTCAAAATTATCCAAGACCAAGACCCAACTTTGATCGCAAGCCACCCAAGCAGTACACCGCCATTGCTGAGCCCATCGACCAGCTGTGTGAGAGATTGAAAGCCGCAGGTTACGTCATGCCTGTTCCCGCTGTGGCACTAGAGAATCCATCCCAATGGGTCAATCCTAACAAAACTTGTGCATACCATTTCGGTATGAAGGGGTACACCACTGACGAGTGCCGAACGTTGAAAGACAAGATCCAGACGCTGATTGATAACAAGGTTATACAAGCAAAGGAGGCCACACCCAATGTTCACAACAACCCTCTCCCTGATCATAGAGGTGGTGGAATACATGTGATAGAGACGAACGAAGAATGGGACCCTGAGGGGTCGATTGGGCTTATTCGGGAAGGTGATGACTTCAAACCCTCAGTCACACTTACCCCTATTGTGGTACAGACTCAGTCACCAATCGAGGTTGAGGTGGCCACATCACTTCCATTTGAGGTAGAGGTAGCTCCACCCGCGGCCACCCCTGTTCCGTTCGAAGTAGAAGTGGTCACACCGTTCACAGTGACAATATCGACCACACCTCCTCTCCAGTCAAAAGCGATACCTTGGGATTATATTGCCGAAGCTAGACGCAAAGGAAAGGGAAAGATGGAGGAATCCAATGCTGCACAAGGAATGACCAGGACCGGGAGAATCTATACCCCTGAGCACCTGGGAGGGCCAAGTAAGGATGCCACTACCAAGCAGCCTGTCATTGAAACAGGACCAGATGACCTGTGGAGGAAAGTGCAAGCAAAGGAGTATTTTTTCATCGATCATTTAAACAAAACCCCAGCTCAGATATCCATCCTGTCACTGTTACAAAACTCAGAAGCACACAAAAACGCTTTGATGAAAGTGTTGAGCAAAGCCTACGTGCCCAATAACATCACCAACGAAGAGATGTCTAATATGGTAGGATAAGTGTTAAAAAGTCACAAGATCACTTTCCACGAGGATGAGTTACCACCTGAGGGTTTGAATCACAACAGGGCACTGCACATTACAATGCAATGCGAAGACTACTTCATTGCCAGGGTCTTGGTTGACGAAGGTTCAAGCCTCAATATTTATCTGCTGGACACTCTGAAAAGATTGGACAAAGGTTTTCATGAAATAGGGATAGGAAGCATGAATGTGAAAGCTTTCGATGGGTCTCAAAGGGCCACAATCGGGGAAATCAACCTGTGTTTGCATGTGCTCGACATACCAGCCTCATACAATCTTCTGTTAGGCCGACCATGGATCCATGTCGCTGGGGCTGTGGCATCCACACTTCATCAAGCCGTAAAGTTCGAATGGAATCGTCAGGAAGTAATCATTCACGGGGATGGAAGTAACCTCATTTACACCAGTCAAGTCGTCCTAGTTGTTGGGAATAGAAGAAGACTAGGGGGAAAAACCTATCATCACATTGAACGCGTCAATGCTGTCAAGAAAGATAAATGGTGGAGCAGTAAGATAGATAGCATACTGGCATGGTCTGGGTATGAACCCGGCAAAGGGCTTGGGAAGAATCTCCAAGGTATAACTAAGCCAATACAGTTGAAGGGTCATGGTACTAGCTTTGGGCTCGGATATCAATACACATGGAAAGAGTATAATGATTGGTCGCCTCCATGGCACGGGCCGTACTACCCTCTTGAACAACTAGTGCCACGTCTGGATCAAGCCTTTCACCAAGCTGATACAATATGGGGACTGCAGAAGAGGAAGCATTAGCTGGGGTGAAGAATCTGTTCATAGAGGACGAAGACATGGACTGCAGTGCAAAAATTGAGGAGGAGGAAGAAGAAGGCCTCACTATTCAGGCTGTGGAGAAGGGAGCTGTTCTCAGAAACTGGACCGCCACACCATCCCGGGCCCGCCGAGTCCCTCGGTAGCTTGGCAGATTTTATTTCTATAGCCATTCTAGGCATTTAAATTTTTTAGTAACTTTATTTTGAAGACTTGTTTTGTTTCAAAATAAATGCTCGATTCATCGAGCCATATTTGTGTGGATGTTGTTTAATTTTAATCAAATGCATTTGCTCTTTATTATTCATTACTATTTTCTACACTTTTCTTTCTACAACGTTATTATTACTTTTCCTGATGAACCGGTGACTGTGACATGTAATGAGGCAACACAACATGAGGATAGTGATTCGGATGAAGAAGACGAGATACCCGAGGAAGTTGTCAGGGAGGTGGAAAACTTTGAGAATAAGCCTAAGTCCAATCTGGACGAAATTGAAGCAGTAAACTTGGGGGACGCCGAGACCGTCAAAGAGACTCGCATCAGCATTCACTTGTCGCCAACAGAGAAGGAAGAGTACATCCTTTTCCTAAAAGAATATGAGGACATTTTCGCATGGTCATACGATGACATGACAGGTTTGAGCACGTCCATAGTGGCTCACAAGTTACCTACCAATCCAATGTGTCCGCCGCTAAAGCAGAAACTCAGAAAGTTCAAACCAGACATGAGCCTGAAAATCAAGGAGGAAGTTACCAAGCAGATCAAAGCCAAGGTTCTCAGGGTGGTTGAGTACCCAAATTGGTTAACCAATGTTGTGCCAGTTCCGAAGAAAGATGGGAAAGTCAGAGTATGTGTTGACTACCGGAATTTAAATAGAGCAAGTCCCAAGGACGATTTTCCGCTGCCAAACATACACATCCTGATCGATAATTGCGCCAAGCATGAACTCCAATCTTTTGTAGATTGCTTTGCGGGTTATCACCAGATTTGGATGGACGAAGAGGACCCAGATAAAACATCTTTTATTACGCCCTGGGGGGTATACTGCTACAAGATGATGCCATTTGGTCTAAAGAATGCCGGGGCTACCTACATGAGAGCCATGACAACCATGTTCCATGATATGATACACAAGGAGGTAGAGGTATATATGGACGGCGTCATCATCAAATCCAAGAGGGCCGCAGACCACATAGCAGACTTGAGAAAGTTCTTTAACAGACTAAGGAGGTACAACTTAAAATTGAACCCTGCCAAATGTGCATTCGGGGTTCCCGCAAGAAAGTTGTTAGGATTCATTGTTAGATGTCAAGGGATCGAGCTAGATCCGTCTAAAGTCAAGGCTATTCAGGAGCTACCACCACCTAGGAGCAAAAAGATATGATGAGCTTCCTAGGGTGTCTCAATTATATCAGTCGCTTCATAGCACAGTCCACAGTCATATGTGAACCCATCTTCAAGATGCTGAGGAAAGATGCCGAGACAAGCTGGATCGAGGACTGTCAGAAAGCTTTTGATAAAATCAAGGAATACCTGTCCACACCACCGGTCTTGGTCCCACCAGAGCCGGGACGACTTTTGCTACTCAATCTATTTGTATTGGATGGAGCCTTCGGATGCATTCTGGGACAACATGATGAGACAGGGATAAAGGAGCAAGCTATATACTACTTGAGTAAGAAGTTCACACCTTACGAAGCACGGTACTCTCTGCTGGAACGCACCTACTGTGCCTTGACCTGGACGGCCCAAAAGCTAAAGCATTACTTCTGTGCCTATACCACATGCCTCATATCCAGGATGAATCCTTTGAAGTATATATTTCAGAAACCCATGCCGGCAGGGAAGTTGGCTAAATGGCAGATACTGTTGAGTATCGTCTACTAACTCAAAAGGCGGTCAAAGGACAAGCATTGGCAGACCATCTTGCTGAAAATCCGGTGGGAGGAGAATACGAACCCTTGAAAACATATTTTCCTGATGAAGAAGTGTCGTTCGTAGGAGAAGACATTACTGAAGCATACGACGGTTGAAGGATGTTCTTTGACGGAGCTGCAAATTTCAAAGGAGTGGGCATTGGAGCAGTTTTGGTATCAAAAACAGGTCAACATTATCCGGTATCAGCTAAACTCAGATTTAACTGCACTAACAACATGGCAGAGATGAAGCTTGCATACTAGGACTCAACATGGCAGTCGACATGAACATTCAGGAGCTGCTAGTAATTGGGGATTCAGATTTGCTTATGCACCAAGTACAAGGAGAGTGGGCCACCAAGAATTCCAAGATATTGCCATATCTGCACCGTGTGCAGGAATTGAGAAAGAGGTTCACCAAGATAGATTTCGGCATGTACCCAGAATTCAGAATGAGTTTGCCGATGCATTGGCCACCTTGTCATCTATGATACAACATCCGGACAAGAATTTCATCGATCCCATCCCAGTGAGAATTCATAATCAACCGGCATATTGTGCTCATGTTGAAGAAGAAACAGATGGAAAACCTTGGTTCCATGACATCAAGGAGTATTTGGCGAAAAGAGAATATTCGGAGCATGTAAACCACACTCAGAAACGCACACTCCGGAGATTGTCCAATCACTTCTTCCACAGTGGAGGAAATTTGTACAGGAGAACTCCTGATTTAGGATTGCTAGGATGTGTCGACACAAAAGAAGCCTCTAAGTTACTTGAGGAGATACATGCTGGGACCTGTGGCCTGCACATGAATGGCTTTGTCTTAGCCAAGAAGATACTCAGGGCCGGTTACTTTTGGATGACCATGGAGACCGATTGTGCCTAGTATGTCCGCAAATGCTACCAATGTCAAGTGCATGCCGATATGATAAAAGTGCCGCCAAATGAGCTCAATGCAACAAGCTCACCTAGGTCATTCGCCGCCTGGGGAATGGATGTCATTGGTCTGATTGAGCCTACTGCTTCAAACGGACACAAGTTTATTCTGGTAGCCATTTATTACTTCACAAAATGGGTAGAAGCTGCATCTTACAAAGCTGTAACCAAGAAAGTTGTCGCAGACTTTGTCAAAGACCGTATTGTTTGCCGATTCAGAGTTTCTGAGTCTATTGTTACTGATAATGCCGCCAACCTCAACAACGATCTGATGAAAGACATGTGCGAAACTTTCAAAATCAAGCACAAAAATTCCACAGCCTATAGACCTCAGATGAATGGAGCCATGGAAGCCGCTAACAACATCAAAAAGATACTAAGGAAGATGGTAGAAAACCACAAACAATGGCACGAGAAGTTACCTTTTGCTCTGTTGGGATACCGCACTACAGTCCGCACATCAACCGGGACAACTCCCTACATGCCGGTTTATGTACCGAGGCCGTCATCCCAGCCGAGATAGAGAGTCATACAGGAAGCAGAACTCAGCGATGCAGAATGGGTAAGGAGCCGCTATGAATAATTGGCCCTTATCGATGGAAAAAGGATGAACGCAGTGCGTCACAACCAACTTTATCAGAACAGAATGTCCAAAGCTTTCAATAAAAGGGTCAAACCAAGGCAATTTGCACCAGGTCAGTTGGTGCTAAAGAAGATCTTCCCACATCAAGATGAAGCCAAAGGGAAATTCTCTCCCAACTGGCAAGGTCCTTATATGGTTCACAGGGTGCTGACAGGAGGAGAACTCATACTTGCAGAAATGGACGGATAAATCTGGCCAAAACCGATCAATTCAGATGCAGTCAAGAGATACTATGCTTAGACTATTTACATTTACTCATCTGATGTAATTGAACTACGCTAATCCTGATTCCCGTTTAAGAGGGGATATGTAGGCAGCCTTATGGGTTCGGTCATATCATAATAATATTCCATTTCCCCTCAAGATCAGACATTGGGGCAGAATTTTGAGGAGGACCCTCAAAATTCCGGAGCAAGTCCAGCCAACGCCAAAGTATGTTAGACAGTCAAGAATCGGCTTAGAAACAGGGGCAGAATTTTGAGAAGGATTCTCAAAATTCCGAAGAAGGTTCAACAAGACTCGTTACTCGCAAGCGGCCGAAGGATCATCTACCAAACTGGGACAAAATTTTGAGGAGAACCCTCAAAATCTTACATATGAAAGTTGCAGTGTCTATGAAATGTGTTGTAGTCACCGGTTCATCTAAAAATCACTTGATATATCAATATGTTTCTAAGTAACTCTTTTTTTCATCAATAATTGCATATTTTTGAAAACTTTATTTTCGTAACAGTCAAGTGTTACCCGGGGGAGCTCGAAAGGCCTCCAGAACGGGGCAAAGCAAGGCCGGCTGACGAAGGCACTCCCCTCACAAAACTTACAATTTTTCTTTGAACGCAGGCACATCGTAACGATAACATCCGCAAATATATGCACTTAGCAAGATTACTATCAATCAGGCCATCAGACACCGAATATATCTCCAGCTAAGACATATGCCCCTGTTATTCGCTTCTTACTCTTTGCATGGGACTAATCCCTGTCCGGCATATCTGTATGAGGCTAATCCTAGCCTCCCTACTTGAATGAGGCTAATCCATGCCTCCCTATCTGCATAGCGCTAATCCTTGCCTCCCCATTTGCATGAGGCTAATCCTTGTCTCACCATCTGCATGAGGCTAATCCTTGCCTCCCTACTTGCACGAGGCTAAACCCTGCCTCCCTATCTGCATAAGGCTAATCCTTGTCTCCCCATTCGCATGAGGCTAATCCTTGCCTCACCATTGCATGAAGCTAATCCCCTGCCTCCCCACTTGCATGAGGCTAATCCTTGCCTCTCTAAGGCTAATCCTTGCCTCCCCATTTGCATGAGGCTAATCCTTGCCTCACCATCTGCATGAGGCTAATCCTTGCCTCCCTACTTGCATGAGGATAATCCCTGCCTCCCCATCTGCATAAGGCTAATCCTTGCCTCCCCATTTGCATAAGGATAATACTTGCCTCACCATCTGCATAAGGCTAATCCTTGCCTCCCTAAGGCTAATCCTTGCCTCTTCGCACTCTCATGAGGCTAATCCCATATTTGCATTTGGGTATTTCTAGAAGGATTCAGCACTATTGGCAAAAATTGAAAATTTGAAGGATTGGAAAGTTCACAAGTTTAACTGAGAGTTGAGTTTTTGGATATCGGGTTCAGATTGTAGTTCCGGGAATAGGAATAGATTCGTTATGTAATTTGGGACTTGTGTGCAAAATTTGAGTTCATTCCGAGTTGATTTGATATGTTTCGGCGCGAGTTTTGGAAGTTAAAAGTTCTAAGTTAATTAATTTTAATTTGAGGTGCGATTCGTTGTTTCGATGTTGTTATGAGTGATTTGAGGCCTCGAGTAGGTCCGTGTTATGTCATGAAACTTGTTGGTATATTAGGACGGGGTCGCGAGGGGCCCGGGGTGAGTTTCGGATGAGGTTCAGACCATTTCGTCACATGTTGCATTTGGCTAAGGCTTCTTGTTCTGGTGTTTCCGCATCTGCGAAAGAAGGGATGCAAATGCGAGTCCGCAGATGCATACAGTTGGTCGCATAAGCGAAAGAAGGCTTTGCTGGGGATCATCGCAAATGCGGAGGAAGAGGCGCACTTGCGTGTGCGCAGAAGCGGAAGCTGCGATTGCAAAAGCGGGTAAGTGCGCAGAAGCATGTTTTGGCTCACACCTGCGCTTGCGCAGAAGCGGTGCCAGTTGCACAGGTGCGGAAGAGCAGACATCTAGTGTTTTCTGCAGAAATGGGAATTTTATCCCAAAAGCGACGTTGCAGAAGCGGCCCTTTCTTCGCAAAAGCAAAAAATCGCTGGGCAGAAGCTATATTTTCGAGGGTTGGTCATTTTATTCTCATTTTGAGACTTGGAGCTCGGTTTTGGGCGACTTTGGAGAGAAATTTCATCACAGGATTGGGGTAAGTGCTTTATACTCGGTTTTGATTATATTTCGTAATTTTATTTTCGTTTTTGGTAATTGGATTATGAATTTAAGAGAAATTGGGAGTTTTAGCCTAATGTTTCATAGAGTGAGTTTTTTAGTTTTGAACATCAATTCGAAGTCGGATTTAGGTGAAACTAGTATGGTTGGACTAGTAATTGAAGGGGTCGTCGGATTTTATAAGTTTCGTCGAGTTCTAAGGTGCGGGCATGGGTTGGACTTTTGGGTTGATTTTGGGCTTTTGATTGAAGATTCGACCTTTATCGATTGGCTTGTTTCCTTTGGCATTATTTGATGTATTTGAGTTGCTTTTGGCTAGTTTTGAGCCGTTCAAAGGTCGGTACGCGCGGGATGGCTTTTTTGGAGTATCGTTTGGCTTGCTTGGTATTGGATTTGGCTTTTTCGAGGTATGTAACACTTCTAAACCTCGTGCTGAGGGTATGAACCCCAAATTACGTGTTATGTGATGGATGTTGAGGTAACGCGCATGCTAGGTGATGGGCGTGTGTGCGTGAACCATGTGAATTGTGATTTAGTCAATTCCATAGAACTGTGTAGCTATCTTCTCTGAATATTTTTACTGTACTCTATGTTTTAGATCACCTGAGAAGTAATTGATGCTAGAAATCATATTTAGGCTGTATGCTAGTATTATTGGGACCCATAGTGTTTGTTCTTTGCTATTGAGTTATTTGCTTAATTTTAGTTATGTACTCAGTCGCATTCATCATTACATATCATATCTCAGTCTCTGTATCAATAAGAAGATAGTTTGATTTTCTTGTTTGCAAATGTGTATTGTCTAATCTATGAGAATCAAGTTTTTCCCCTTCCATAAGCGTATATAGGGAAGTGGGCCCTCGGCTATTGAGAGGAATCATATTGTCTTTCTTTTATTTACTGGAGTTTCTTGTTCCCAAGGTTATCGTATATTGTCACATCCCGTATCACTTATTATGGCTGCTTAGCATGAGCATTGTGAGCCAGAGAGACTAGAGAGATTATTGACAGAGTGAGGTCGAGGGCCTGATTGAGAGTGATAGTTAAGGAATTGGGCTGCACGCCGCATCATATTTTTATTTATTTATGCCTGGATCTGGCTTATTACAGCACTTGGGCTGAAGTAGCCCCTCCGGAGTTTGCACACCTACAGTGAGCGCAATGGATAATATATTAGGAATACAGTTCCCTGGGCATGGAGTTGCCCTATATATTCACATTAGGAATGGAGTTCCCTGGGCATGGAGTTGCCCTATATATTCACATTTGGAATGGAGTTCCCTGGGCATGGAGTTGCCCTATAATTTTATGTTTGGGATAGAGTTCTCATAAGTTAATATTTTAACGTGATTATACCACTACTTGCTATTGGTTTTGTTATGAATTGCCACAAAATAGTCCCAAAATGCTTACAAGTTGCGCTTGATTGCAGGTTTGAGTGACAAGATGACAAATGTCAAAGATCGGCTCAAAACGGAGTGAAACCTGCCAAGTGTCAAAGACCAATTGAAGTGGGGAACAAGAAGACCTAGCGCAGATCGCACTGTTTTGCCACGCGGCCGCGCTAGGAGATTCAGAGACTGGTTCATTCAAGGGCATCCTGCGCGGTCCGCGCTCCTTTTTACGCAGTACGCGCTTGTGAAGTTTAGAGGCTTGCAAATTCAAGGAAAAGTCCCACGCGGCCGCGCTACAAATCAGTGCGGTCCGCGTGGATGAGATTCAGAGAGATGGTGTTTTTGCCAAAGTACTGCTATGCGGCCGCGCTCCATTTATACGCGATCCGCGCCTGTCTTCAAACGCGGCCGCGCTACATTTTTGCGCGGTCCGCGCTAACCCTGCAGGGGTATTTTTGTCCAGTTTTCCAGCCCAGTATAAATAGGACATTTTACCATTTTTAGTTCAAGTTTTGTATATCAGATAGCTGCTGCGCTCGTGAGACATATGTTTTAGCCTATTTTGGGCATTTTTGCTTTAATTCATCATAGGGTATTGTAGTTTAACATTAGCTATTAATTAATATTATTATTTCTTCTTCTATTTCTTCTATTTCTTCTTTAATTATGTCTAGCTAAACCCATTAGCTAGGGTTGTGGCTCAACCCTAGTGTGGGTAATTGATGGGTGTTGCCATCTAAGGTCAGGATGATATTGGGTGTTTGCTATTTGGGTTAATTTTAGGTTTTAATTTAGAATTGGTGGTTACAAACACTGATTTTAGCTTTGTGGTTTTAACTCTTCTTGAGAAAGAGAGTCCATAACCCCAAAATTGACCCAACAAGGAATTGGGATGGACCCATGATGAATGGTAGTCCCAATTAACGGGTTAAATCTCGAGAGAGTAATCACCCTACTTGAACCCTAGTTGCTTGATCTAATTGGCCTACCCAATTGGTCTCGAGAGAGTCAATTGGGCAAAATCACTTTCTCTACCGAGAAGTGTGAGAGTGGGTACAATTGTGCAACGGTTATAGCATAAGCCCCAAGTATATCATCTTATCCTTAGTATCATCTACTCGTTGGTTAACCACCTAGGTAACGCCACGACCCTAGTCCCTTTCTCTATATTAATTACAACTTAGCAATATCTCCATAGCATAAATTAGCTTCATCTATTAGTCTTAAAGTAGAAGATATAAAAATCAAAACCCAAAATGTTAGAAGTGATATTAGAAGCACAACTGCAACTCTAGGCTAGACCGATATTATAACTCCTTTACTTGCTCCCTGTGGAATTTCGTCCCCGATCATCTATTTGGGTATTAGTTATTGCTACCCACTCTTCCTACCATTGTGTAGTGTTGATACGGCCGCGATCAAGTTCCCCGGGCTGGATTTGCCCTATACAGTACTGAGTGACTGACTGTCAGTTGCTATTTATATTGAGGGATGGATCTTCCCTGGGATAGACCTTCCCCATACAATGCTAAGTGATTGAGTACTCCGAGAGTGTGAGTACATGAGTTCATCATTGAGATGCATAGCATTTAACATGCGTACTTGAAATACATGCATAGAGATGCATTTCCTTCTACTATCTCATTTTTTATGACATTCATGATTTCACCTGTATATTGACATGTAGGCATTGAGATGTATTTTCCTCATGCTATCTGAAAATAAAATATCTTATCTATTGTTTAAAGGTTTTTGGGAAAAATCACAGTTTTCAAACTTGCTCATATATCTTTGGAGTTTTTCGGTGAAAGATTTGGAATCTACTGTATACTTGAAAAGCATGCCTATTTTTCTGTAACTGTGAACGAGCTGAGTTATTTCTTGTACCATCTTTATTATACTGTTATGAACTGTTGTTGGTTATTGGAGTTGGTCTCTGACCCTTATCCCAGCTAGTCACCACTTTCAACCTAAGGTTAGGTTTGTTATTGAGTACATGGGGCCAATTGTACTCATACTACACTTTTGCACCTTATGTGCAGATGTTACTACGTACGGCAGGAGCTGGATCGGCAGACGTACCTGTGTTCCAGTTATGGCTATCACTAGTTCTTGGTAGCATTAGATTCAAATTTTGTTCATTTACATTTCAAACAGATGTTGTAATTATTTCAATTCCGTTTTGTAAAGAAATCTAAAATCGTAGACGCTAATGATTTGTACTTTTAGTCCTTCGGAAATGTATAAGATTTAGATATTTTCTTCTATTTATTGTCTCATTAAATTTCATTGGAACTGGTTCATTTTCAACTGGCTTACCTAGCGGGTTGGGTTAGGTGCCATCACGACTAGTTGGATATTGGGTCGTGACAAGTTGGTATCAAAGCTCTAGATTCATAGGTTCTACGAGTCATGAGCAAGTGTCTATTAGAGTCTTGCGGATCGGTATGATGACGTCCATACCTATCTACGAGAGGCTACAGGGCATTAAGGATAAATTTCCCATGTTTCTTTCCTTATCGTGCGGCATTGATTCAGCTTGAAGCATAACTCTTTGAATTCCTTCCACGCATTCGTATGCGCATGTGAGCACTCGGTATCGGCTGTACATCAACGACTTATGATTTTATCGATGAGGTGCGAGATGTGAATTCTAGGTATTGATGATGGGCCAGTCGGGAAGACTTGAGGCCGAGTTTTGACTGTAGCTTGAGCACGGGGATTCCGGTTGTGTGAGCACGTATTTTTGGACTTCTAAGTCCGGTAGTGTTCTTATGAGTGGAATTTATGACTCGATGAGTGGTTGGATGACTATATGATGGGTATGATGTGATTGCGTGTGTTGGTATCCAATATTTCCCATATATTATTAATACATATATATACTTTCAAAATAGTACATATGCATTTATAAGAATGGATAAGTATTTTTTTTATAATTTTAAGAGCTCCAAAATCAATTTATTTCCTCTCTTTTATTTATATAATATTGAATAATTATTCTTCGAATTACTTTTGTGATAATTTAGTCATCTAAATTCTTCATTTATGCCAGTAGAGTGTTTAAATATTTTAGTGCATTTTTATAGTTATTTTTGCATTTTTAGGGCAAATTGTTGGCAAGGCCAAAAGTGAGCGCGATGAGTTAAAAGCTCGGGCGGACGCTCATACTATAGCGGAGAAAGGTGCTTTTGCTAAAGCTTCCGCCCTCGAGGTTCAACTTTGCTTTGCTCGTAAGAACAGTTTGGTCAGAACGGATATGGTTATAAAGCTTGAGTCTGAGCTTTTGAAGATAAAGGCCGAAGTTCTGGATGCTTAGGCCGAAACCGTAATGAGCCGAACTAAGGCTGACAAGAAGGTGGCGGTCTATTTGAAGGACGCTGCCGATGCTCGAGCTGAGCTGAGAAGGGCTCTCGACCGTGAGAGCAGAGGCTTGGAGTATGCACGGTTCAAATCTCGAAGGGAAACCCTCAAGGAGATCCACGCTAGGGGTTTTGACCTCTCGGAAGAGATGAAGCAGGCAAAGGTGGATGAACATGACGCTAGGTCCCTTCTGTCCGATGCCGAGGATAGCGAGAAAGAGGCCGATGGGCCATAGTCCCCGAGGGGGACGCAGATTAGGCCTTTCCTTTTCTGATTTTGTATAGAGTGCTTCCAAAGGACTTTGTAAATGAAGCTTGTATTCCCTCGCATACATTTATAAAAGGAAGCCTCGTGTTTTTTATTTTTCACGCATTTCCTTTTGCCTTGATATTTGTCAGTTGTTAGCCGGATGAATTGGTCTTCGGCTTAAAAGGAATCCTTAGATTCATAGTATGGACCTGGGGCTCATTGGGCTGGCCCACAGGCTCTTACGCGCTTTGGTCGGCACGGCCTTTTAATATAAGCCGACGTTTGAGCTCTTATGCTTTTGCCCTTAGGCATATTTAGTTAACTGTTTTGGGTTCAGTCTCCGAGTCGGGTTTTGACTCGAGCTCATTTGATCCTCAAGTTTTTGAATTTAAAGCCGACCCTTAGGCTCTTACGCGTTTTGGTCGGTACGACCTTTTGTATGGGCTGGCGGTAGTGGCTCTTACGCATTGGGTCGGTACGACTTTTTATATGGGCTGGCGATAGTGGCTCTTACGCATTAGGTCGGTACGACCTGTAGTATGGGCTGGCGACAGTGGCTCTAACGCATTGGGTCGGTACGACCTGTAGTAGGCTATATTTTTCTCTCGTTAAGGACTTTTGAAGTTGTGTTTGTCTGACTCTTTGACGGTTTAATAAAAACCTCGATTATGAGACGTTATATGGCGATGATCGAGCACCTCGGGAGGTTTGGCTCGGTGGCTGAGTATCTCGAAGCCTTTAGTTTGGAGCTGACATGGTCAAAGCTCTTTTTCCTGATGTTGAGGGTAACCTATTTAACCGGTTCTTTTCGAAGTTTTTTCGAAGTAATTGAAGGCCTGTGATTTTATAGCGACGGTCGGGCATCCCCGAGTCGCGTTAGTTTGGCTGGTACAGCCTTATGACCGTAGTCATTGTGTTTGGCCGGAGCTTTTCAGTTCTCGAGTGAAGTAGTTTCGGTGTCTATATCGATGGTATGCCTTTTTAGGGGTCTTACAAGTTTGATATATAGCCTTAACTTTAAGATCGGGATTATGCCTTTTGTAAGGGCTTACAAATTTCTGCATGCCTTTGAGGTCTTAAAGTTTTGGTCACTTGGTACAAGTGTAGTTCATGCCTTGCTTGAGGTCTTACAGATATTGTCACTTGGTACAAGCGTGGTTCATGCCTTGCTTGAGGTCTTACAGATATTGTCACTTGGTACAAGTGTGGTTCATGCCTTGCTTGAGGTCTTACAGATATTGTCATTGCCTTATATAGGTCTTGTGAGATCGAAGCTGCCCGCGTGTGGTCTTATGGCCTCGGGTTTTGATAAGTCGATGGGGGCGCCGATTGGCAGCAGTCCCCGAGTCATCGATAGTTTCTTGACTCGGGAGCCATTACTTGTAAACTTGGTATTGCCTCGTTGAGGGCTTACGATTTCAGAGTTTTTGACCCGGAGGTCATGTGGTCTTGAGTTTTCGACGTCAGTTCCCGAATGTTCAGGACATTTTTGGCTCTGGGGCCGTTTTGTGATCTTGATGTTGCCTCATTGAGGGCTTAAGAGTTTGAAGCTCCGACCCAAGGGTCATACGACTTCGACTTTTGATAAGTCGATAGGGGTGGCTATTGGCGGCAGTCCCTGAGTCATCGAAAATTCCCTGGCTCGGGAGCCATTTCTTGTAAACTTGGAGTTGCCTTACCGAGGGATTATGAGTTTGGAGTTTCCGACCCGGAGGTCATGTGGCTTTGAATTGTTGACGCTAGTCCCCGAGCGTTCGGGACGTTTTTGGCTCCGGAGCCATTTTTGCAAAAATAGCGGACTCTTTTGAAACGTGAAACGCTTTGATGGAATGTATTCTTCGATTACTTGGTACAAGTATACATGTTTTCACTGTTAGGGGCTCGGTTATTCTATACGGACACGGTTCGTTTGACCGTTTGGCCCGGTACATTATTTTCCTATCAAGACCCTATTCAGCATATCTTGGCTTCTCCGAGGAGGTGATCTTCCGGGGGGATGCCCCCCGGTATTCGAGGTTGATTGAAGAGAAGCCTTGAATACTTGTTGAGTCTTCCTTAGTTAGCATATAGATGTTGCCTCGTTAAAAACCTTGCCGGTAAAACCCTTCTTGGGATAAAAAACCCGATCAAAGGAAAAAAGTGCAACGCATGCTTTTGAAACCTAAGGCCTTTGAGTTGGAAAGCGCTTCAACCGTTTCGATCGGATACCTGCACTCAGGTTAGTATAAGATGTAATTGACAAAGGGAGGTGATCATACCTTAGTGCTGACGGCGCTTCGGCCCCTGAATGTTTCGATCGCTTGTTTTGAGGATGCGGTACGGTCCTTTGTTTCGTTCGGTCGGACTTAATCGAGGATGTAGCTTGTTATTGCTATTTTATTGTTTGTTTATCCTTTAGCTCCTTTGGTGGTGGAGGTATCGGTGTTGGTGCCACATCATGCACCGCGAACATCTCTTTTGCTGTATGCTGCTCTCTGTAGATGGTTTTTATCCCATTCTTTGTTGGAAATTTCATTATTTGATGGAGGGTGGATGGTACTTCTCTCATGCAGTGTATCCACGGCCTCCCAAATAATGCGTTGTATCTCATGTCTCCTTCGATGACATGGAATTTGGCATTTTGAGTTGTACCGGCCATGTTAACCGGGAGGGTGATTTCCCCTTTTGTTGTTTCGCTCGCCATGTTGAACCCGTTGAGGACTCGAGAGGCGGGTACGATTTGGTCGCAGTCCGAGCTACTCTACCACCCTCGACCTGATAATATTGGCCGAGCTACCTGGATCCACAAGTACACGTTTAATTTGAAATGTATTTACAAGGAAAGAGATTACCAGTGCGTCGTTGTGAGGCTGAGACAAGGTCTCGATGTCCTCGTCACTGAATGGAGTGTGTCCTCGGGTATGTAACCTCGAGTTCGCTTTTCTTTGGTGATGGATATTTTTGTTCTTCTGATCATGGGTTCTTGTGGAGCATCGATGCCTCCCAAGATCATGTGGATGACATGTTGTGGCTCGTTTGTTTCGTTCTTCTTGGTCGCCTCTCGTTCCCGGAACTGATTTTTGGCCCGGTCGCTGAGGAATTCTCGGAGGTGACCCTTTCTGAGTAGTCGGGCTACTTCTTCCCGAAGTTGCCGGCAATCTTTGATCCTGTGACCGTGCATGTTGTGAAATTCGCACACTAAGTTATGCTTCCTTTGCGAAGGGTCTAATTGTACAAGCCTTGGCCACCTGGTGTCTCTGATTTTACTGATGGCGAATACGATGTCTGAGACATCAACGTTGAAGTTGTATTCCGATAAGCAGGGTGCATCCGTTGGCCCTGTGTGCCTGTCGAATCCAGCTCTGCTAACATGTCCCCAAGGATTCTGGCCTCAATCCGTCCTTCGATCGTTGAGGGGTATGTTGCGCCTTAGGGCATTTCTCCGATATTCAGTGTATAGTTGGTATCTTTCTTTATTCGGCTTTGACTCCTTTGCTGGAAGCCTATTAGGATATACCGAGCCCGAGGGGGCTCCTAATTGGTCGTCTTCGACCCTGATCTTTGATTGGTATCGGTTGTGGAGCTCCGACCAAGTCATGGCGGGATATTCGACTAAGTTCTGCTTCAGCTGCTTCAAAGCTACCGAGCTTCGCTCATTCAAACCTTGAGTGAAGGCCTGTACCGCCCAGTCGTCGGAGACCGGTGGTAGTTCCATTCGTTCCATTTGAAAGCGAGATACGAACTCTCGCAGCATCTCATTCTCCCTTTGCTTGATTTTGAAAACGTCGGATTTCCTGGTAGCTACTTTGATGGCACCAACATGTGCCTTTATGAAAGAATCTGCCAACATGGCAAATGAATCTATCGAGTTTGGGGCTAGGTTGTGATACCACATCATCACCCCTTTTGAAAGCGTCTCTCCAAACTTTTTCAGCAGGACAGACTCGACTCATCGTCCCTCAGGTCGTTGCCTTTCACCGCGCAAGTGTAAGCAGTGGTGTGCTTGTTGGGGTCCGAGGTTCCGTTGTACTTTGGAAGGTCGGGCATTTTGAACTTCTTTGGAATGGGTTTTGGAGCAGCTTCCTACGGGAACGACTTTTCTACGAACTTCTTCGAATCTACACCCTTCAGGATCGGGGGTGCGCCCAGGATTTGATCAACCCTAGAGTTGTAGGTCTCCACTTTCTTGTCGTTGGCTTCTATCTTCTTCTCGCCTGATTCTACCCTCTTTGCGAGGTCCTCGAGCATTTTTATGATGGCGGGGTCGGCTGCCGGCCCATTGTTGCTTGATATTTCTGGTACCTATTCGGCTCGGGGAGCCATTTCCCAAGCTACCGTGCTAGGAGTCTTTTGGTGGCTTTGCAACTGAGCAATCTCCAGCTGTTGTGCTTGCAACATTTCGAAGATGACATGAAGGCTAACCCCTTGTTCTTCCTGAGCCGGGGTTTTCTGAGCTTCTTGTTGATCATCTAGGTGTATGCTCCTGTTGGTGTATGAGCTTATTTTGACGTGTTGAGCGTTGCGCGAGACCATGTCCACGGGAATTGGCTCTGGTGCATTCTTAGGGTTTTGTGGTGGTACACCAACACCTGGGACATCAACATCATTTTCTCCATAGTCTTCAAGATTGTTGTTTTCATGTGCGTTTACTGAGTTAGACATTTTGACCTGAAATCAAAGATCTTGGACAAGAAAAAGTGTGAAAGATAACTTGCGTTATGTAGCAAACCAGCTAGAAAATAATCACTATTATTTTTAGCCCCACGGTGGGCACCAAACTGTTTACCTTGAAAATGGTAATTACAATAAGATTTGATTTTGTGGTTCTAAAAATACGTGATCTATTTTTATGCTAGTTGTTTAGGCAATAGATGCTAAGTAAGAGTTTAGCAAATATGATAAGAGCTAATAGATAGTGTAATGACCAAACTGAAGGGCTGGAGATCGGGATCTCAAGCTGGCATATGCGGGCCTCGAGGTTGAGCCGGACCCTCGGCTAAGGGCAATCGAGGGGGTATTAATAGCTATGGGGGTTGTGATTGCGGCTCTTTATGGCCAATAATAAGCAACAAATGAAGAACAATAAATGGAACTCAATAAATGTAAGTAATAGATGAGGCAATAAGAGCAAGACAATATGTTGAGATAAAGAGCAGATATAATGTTCTTGTATTGAATATTGAATATCAGATCCTGTTTCTCTATAACAAAGATCCCCTTTATATAGGATAGGGAATCCCAATATAGTACATGTGCATTTATTACAAGGAGACATAGCTGGTACAACTATATACTAGTCTGGTACAGGCTAGTACTTTTCTTGCAGATATTGTCAGCTTTGGCAACGTGTCATGGGAACTTCCCGCTTATCCATGGTAGCCACCGAGTTGCGCTGCCCCGAGGTCGAGCATAGGGGACCTCCAGGGTCGAACTTCGAACTATACCTCGAGGCCTCTAAAGGCGGGCCGTGGAATGTCATAATGGTCACAGAATCAGGCTCTCCGATTATAGCCGTATACAGATAGTCCCCGCGTTTCTTAGAGTTAAAATGATAAGAAACGGTCTTCAATCCTTGCCTCTCCGATACTTCTATCACATCATCAGTTTACGCCTTGTCGAGCGATTGACGTGACAAGCACAGTGTCTAAAGGTCGCGTCCTTACAACCCTTAAACCTTCGCAAATAGTTCCTGAGTGAGAGTTTGCTTGAACTCGGGCGGCCTCGAAAACTTGCTTTGAACATAAAATGAAGATGGCATAGATTGACCCTATGCTAAAGTAACTGAGAGAGCGCTTAGGTTGATCTGAAGGCGAAGACAGCTCTAAGGCTTTATTAATAATTCTCGAGTGAGAACTGACTTGAAATCGGGTAACCCTTGGGCTTAAGAATCGGGTGAATGGCCCGTACTTCAAATAACGGAGGTCCTCGAGATCGGGCACCATCTTGAGGCTAGGTTTATGTGGCTTGCTCCTTAGAGCTGATAGTTATATTGATAGAGAGCCTCGAGATTGGGCACCATCTCGAGGCTAGGCTGACACAGGGATCGTTGACCCCTCGAACATTGTAAGACAGCGTCATCTGTATGGCACGGTCATGAAGTGATCGGGACGGTCCCGCCGGTATGCTTCCCTTTTTGGCTCAAAGCCTTCGCCCAAGTCTTCATCTGCCTTTTCTTGTTTTATCATAGCTATGGCTGCTTCATCCAAATCTGTTCATCAAGGAGAGGGGAGTTCCGCCTCTGCTTCATACCTGGTCGGTGGTACACCGCCGGCGTCCGGTGAGCTGACCTCGAGGCGCTTTATCTCGAGGAGGGACTTTTCTTTAGGAAAGGCCTCCCAATGTTCAGGACCATCGGGAACTCGCATCAAAGTTCATCTCATCAATATGGGAGGAACACCTCGAGGCAAAATAGGAGAGACTGTGAATGGGAAAAAAAGGTGGTACTTTAGGTACCTTCCCCGAATGAGAGCATCATGGCTTATGTAGGGGTTATTCGAACGTGTACACGTACCCCTATATTTTTGGCCCCCTTGATAGAGTCGTGCTCGAGTTCTGCAGAAGATATCGGGTTACCCTGGCATAGGTTCATCCGTTGTTCCGGAGGATAGTATTGATGATGAGGTTCTTCGCGGAGGGAGCCGGGCTTGTGTTCACCGTTAGCCATCTCATCACGTTGTACCGACTCTTTCATTAACGAGGCCTGATTACTTTACGATGTCGATCTGCAAGGCCCTTTGTTGCCAACGATGAAGAAGATGGAGACCGAGGATGGATGAATCGATTTGTCCGAGTGCGGACTATCGATATTTTCCCCATGGAATTCCTGCCATTTCCTAAGAAATGGAAATTCTCATGTAAGTGGCACACTTGCGTGCTAATTGTTTTCGCTCATGGTAGAGCCGGGCTCCATAAAAGATGCTTTCCTTTTCTTTATTACAGCGATCCTATGGATGGCATGCGAGGTCCCGGACCTGGCAGATTGGACTTGGAAGCTGGCAGCTCGCTCGACCTATGATGGGCGTAAGTGGCGAGACCTGTCGAAGGGTAGATGGGAAGCAAAATACGATGGTACGTGACGTGTGGTTTATTTTCTTAGAAAGGTACTTTCCTTTATGCGTATTAACTCCGTCACCACAAACATTGGAGAAGTTTCTGAGATGAGACCGTGTCCTCTCGGAGAGGAGGAAGGGTCGTCGGCCTCGGGGCCGAGGAATGATAATGAATGGAAGGAATCCTCGAAGGACAAGGGTGCTCAAAGCGAGGCAAGCCCTGCTCAGAGGCTCAAAGAGGATGTATCGGCTGAGCCTGCAGCATCCGAGGCTTCTAGCCTTGGGAAAAATATTTCCTCCTTTGTCGCCGTCTTCTTTTCCCGTCGAAGGTACTTCGAGGGATAAAGATCTTCTGCCGCCTAAATCAAGTGGGGTGCCGAGCGATCGTATTCCCATAGGGAGTGGTTCTACCGGGGCCGATGGGACCAGGCCAGTAGATGTGCGCTCAACATTCGAGGAGGCTCAGCGGCTTATGTTCTGTGGTGAGTTTTGGCCGGCTGTATTGGCCTTTCAGTTTTGCACTTTCATTTTTTGATTGAGCTTCTTTTTCTTAGACCTTTGACAGGCTCAAGTCCGAGCTGCTCCGTCGCGAATCCAGGTTGCGAAAAGCCTTGGAAGGGGAGAAATCCCTTGGGCTTTTTTGTGATAAAAGGGGCAAAGGAGTCGGTATACCTTTGGAATGAGGCGAGTCGAATGCTGGACTATAAAGGCTACCTCGAGAGACAGGTAACCTTTGTTTCGAGGGGATGCATGTTTTCTTCTTCTATCCCTAGAGAGTAATAATTTGATATTTCAGTTGTAGAGAAAGACGGAGGACCTAGAACGCCTTTGGGACGAAGTTGGTCAGGCCAAGCATGAGTGTAATGAGCTAAAGGCTCATATAGATGCCCAAGTTGCGGCCAAGAATAATGATTTTGGCCAGGGCTTCTGCCCTCGAGGTGCAACTTCAGAATGCTTGTGAAAATAGCTTGGTCCAGACGAGCAGGATCGTAAAGCTCGAGTATGACCTTTTGGATATGAAGGCCGAGGTTCGTGGATGCCCCGGTTGAAGCTGAAGAGATTCGAGCTAGGGCCGATAAGAAAGTGACCATCTATTTAAAAGACGTCGTCGAAGCTCGGGCTGAGCTTAGAGGGGCTCCCGATCGAGAGAGCAGAAGCAATGGATATGCCCGACGTAGATCTCGGGGGGAAATCCTCGAAGAGATTCACGCTAGGGGCTTTGATCTCGCTGAAGAGATAGTGCAGGCCAAGGCAAATGAATACGACGCCAAATTCCTCGTATCTGATGCCGAAGGTAATGGAGAAGAGGCCGATGGGGCCGCAGTCCCCGAGGGGAAATTAGACTAGGATTTTTCCTTTTTGATTCTTTGTACAGTGTTCTTAGAGAACTTTGTAAATGTAGCCTTGCATTGTTTCATACGTACATGTATGTATAGAAACCTTTCGGTTCTCTCCTTCCATGAATTTCTATTTGCTTGCATATGTCTTTCTTTTACACGTTGTTCGATGATTAGCCAAGTGAACTGGACTTCGAGCAATGACCCTCAGGTGTACAATTCGGCTCTGAGGCCCATTAGGCTAGCTCGTAGGCTTTTGCACATTTGGTCGGCACGAGCTCTGATCTAAGCTGGCGACAAGGGCTCTTACGCATTTAGGTCGGTACGAGCTTTAGCTTAAGCCGGCGACAGTGGCTCTTACGTGTTTGGGTCGGTACGACCTTTAGTTTGAGCTGGCGACAGTGGCTATTACGCATTTGCCCTTAGGCAATTCTTAGTTAACTGTTTCGGGCTCGGTCTCCGAGTCGGATTTCGACTCGAGCTCATTGACCAAGTTTTTGAATTTCAAGCCGGCCCTTAGGCTCTTACGCATTGGGTCGATACGACCTCTAATATGGGCTGGCGGTAGTGGCTCTTATGCATTGGGTCGGTACGACATTTAATATGGGCTGGCGACAGTGGCTCTTACGCATTGGGTCGGTACGACCTTTTATATGGGCTTTATTTTTCCCTCGTTAAGGACTTTTGAAGTTGTGTTTGCATGACTCTTCGACGGTTTGATAAAAACCTCGATTGTAAGACGTTATATGGCGATGATCGAGCACCTCGGGAGGTTTGGCTCGGTGGCTGAGTATCTCGAAGCCAATAGTTTGGAGCTGACATGGTCGAAGCTCTTTTGCCTGGTGTCGAGGTTAGCCTGTTCAACCGGTTCTTTTCGAAGTTTTTTCGAAGTAATTGAAGGCCTGTGATTTTATAGCGACGGTCGGGCATCCCCGAGTCGCGTTAGTTTGGCTGGTACAACCTTATGAACGTAGTCATTTTGTTTGGACGGAGCCTTTCAGTTCCCGAGTGAAGTAGTTTCGGCGTCTATATCGAGGGTATGCCTTTTTAGGGGTCTTACAAGTTCGATATAGCCTTAACTTTAAGATCGGGATTATTCCTTTTGTAAGGGCTTACA
The DNA here is from genome assembly GCF_001879085.1 of Nicotiana attenuata. NCBI lineage: Eukaryota > Viridiplantae > Streptophyta > Magnoliopsida > Solanales > Solanaceae > Nicotiana > Nicotiana attenuata. The sequence goes on along the minus strand of NW_017673064.1, from coordinate 43,246 downwards.
AATTTCTGCATGCCTTTGAGGTCTTACAGTTTTGGTCACTTGGTACAAGTGTGGTTCATGCCTTGCTTGAGATCTTACAGATATTGTCACCTAGTACAAGTGTGGTTCATGCCTTGCTTGAGGTCTTACAGATATTGTTACTTGGTACAAGTATAGTTCATGCCTTGCATGAGGTCTTACATATATTGGTGTTGCCTTTAAAAGGTCTTATATGGTTGATAATGCCTCGTGGAGGTCTTACATTTTCTAGTATTGCCACATGGAGGGCTTTCGGGCTTGAGGTTGCCCGCTTGGGTCTTACGGCCTTGAGTTCCTAATAGTTTGATGGAGTGATAATCGACGACAGTCCCCGAGACGTCGGAATTTCTTTGGCTCTGGAGCCCTTCTTTGTAAATTTGATGTTTCCTCATTGGGGGCTTACGAGTTTGAAGTTTCCGACCCGGAGGTCATATGGCATCGAGTCTTTAGCGTCAGTCCCCGAGTATTCAGAATGATGCCTTTTTGAAAGGTCTTATAAATGAGTTACTTGGTACAAGTGCGGTTCATGCCTGGCTTGAGGTCTTACACCGCTGGTAAAGCCTCGTGGAGGTCTTATATTTTCTTGATATTTCCACGTGGAGGGCCTTTGGGCTCGAGTTCGCCCGTATGGGGTCTTACAGCCTCGGGTTCTTGATACCTCGATGGGGTGACCGCCGGCGACAGTCCTTGAGATGTCGAGGGTTTTTGGCTCTGGACCCATTCTTGTAGACTTGACGTTGCCTCATTGAGGGCATACGAGTTTGAAGCTTCCGACCCGGGGGTCATATGGTTTCGAGTTTTTGATGCCAGTCCCCGAGTGTTCTGGACGTTTTGGCTCTGGAGCCACTTTTTAAAAACATACCGAACTTCATTGAAACGCGAAATGCTTTGATGGAGGGGAAAGTACTCTTTGATTACTTGGTACAAGTATACATATTTTTTGCCGCTGAGGGTTTGATTGTTCTATGCAGACACGGTTCTTTCAACCATTTGGCTCGATACATCATTTCCCTATTGAGACCCTTTTTGACTCGTTTTTATTTCTCCGGGGAGATGATCTTTCGGGGGGATGCCCCCCAATATTAGAGGTTGATTGAAGAGGAACCTCGAATACTTGCTGAGTTCTTCTTAGGTAGCATATAGATGTTGCCTTGTTAAAAAACCTTGTCGACCAAACCCTTCTTGGAATAAAATCGATCGAAGGAAAAGAGTGCAACGTATGCTTTGGGACCTTAAGGTCTTTGAGCCGGACAACGCTTCGACTGTTCTGATCGGACATCTGCACAAAGGTTAGTGTAAGATGTAAAAAAGGAAGATGGTTATACCTTAGTGGCGATGGTGCTTCGAGCCTCAGTATGCCTTTAGTGTTTGCTCCGAGGACGTGGCACGGTCCTTTGCTTGTTTTATTCGGGTGTAGCCGAGAATGGACGTCAAACTGTTTACCTCATTGTTTGCTAATCCTTTGGTTCCTCCGATGTGGAGGCGTAGATGTTGGTGCCACATTGTGTACTGCGAACATCCTCTCGCTGCATGCTCATGTTTCCTTCGATGACATGGAATTTGACATTTTGGGTTGTGCCGGCCACGTTGAGCGGGAGGGTGATTTCCCCTTTCATTGTTCTACTCGCCATGTTGAATCCGTTGAGGACTCGAGAGGCGGGCACGATCTGGTCGAGCAGTCCGAGCTGCTTCATGACCCTTGACCTGATAATATTCGCCGAGCTACCTGGATCCACAAGTATATGTTCAATTTGAAATGTATTTACAAGAAAGGAAATTACAAATGTGTTGTCATGAGGCTGAGACAAGGTCACGATATCCTCTTCGCTGAATGTGAGAGCGTCCTCGGGTATGTAACCTCGTGTTCGCTTTTCCCTAGTGATGGATATTTTTGTTCTCTTGATAGTGGGTTCCTGTAGGATGATCATGCATTGTTGCGGCTCATTTGTTTCATTCTTCCTATTCGCCTCTTTTTCCCGGAACCGATTTTTGGCCCGATTTCTAAGGATCTTTCAGAGGTGTCCTTTTCTGAGTAGCCGGGCTACTTCTTCTCGGAGTTGCCGGCAATCTTCGATCCTGTGACCGTGCGTGTTGTGAAATTCGCACACTAAGTTATGGTTCATTTGTGAAGGGTCTGATTGTACAGGCCTTGGCCACCTGGTGTCTCTGATTTTACTGATGGCGAATACGATGTCTGAGACATCAACGTTGAAGTTGTATTCCGACAAGCGAGGTGCATCCGTCGGCCCTGTGTGCCTGTCGAATCCAGCTCTGCTATAAATTCCCCGAGGATTCTGGCCTCGATCTGTCTTCCGGTCGTTCCGGGGTATGTTGCTCCTTGGGGCGTTTCTCCTATCTTCAGTGTATGGTTGGTATCTTTCTTTATTCGGCTTTGACTCCTTTGCTGGAAGCCTGTTAGGATATACCAAGCCCGAGGGGGCTCCTAGTTGGTCGTCTTCGACCCTGATCTTTGATTGGTATCGGTTGTGGACGTCCGACCAAGTCACGGTGGGATATTCGACTAACTTCTGCTTCAGCTACTTCGAAGCTACCGAGCTTCGCTCGTTCAAACCTTGAGTGAAGGCCTATACCGCCCAGTCGTCGGAGACCGGTGGTAGTTCTATTCATTCCATTTGAAAGCAGGATCCGAACTCTCGCAGCATCTCGTTCTCCCTTTGCTTGATTTTGAAAATGTAGGATGTCCTGGTAGCTACTTTGATGGCACCAGCATGTGCCTTTATGAAAGAATCTGCCAGCATGGCAAATGAATCTATCGAGTTTGGGGCCAGGTTGTGATACCACATCATCGCCCCTTTTGAAAGTGTCTCTCCGAACTTTTTCAGCAGGACGGAATGGATCTCATCGTCCCTCAGGTTGCCTTTCACCGCGCAAGTGTAAGCAGTGACGTGCTCGTTGAAGTCCGAGGTTCCGTTGTACATCGGAAGGTCGGGCATTCTAAACTTCTTTGGAATGGGTTTTGGAGCTAATAAATAGTGTAATGACAAAACTGAAGGGCTGGAGATCGGGATCTCGAGCTGGCGTATGAGGGCCTCGAGGTTGAGCCGGACCCTTGGCTAAGCGCAATCGAGGGAGTATTAACAGCTATGGGACTGTGATTGCGGCTCTTAATGGCCAATAATAAGCAATAAGTGAAGAACAATAAATGGAACTCAATAAATGTAAGTAATAGATGAGGCAATAACAGCAAGACAATATGTTGAGTTAGAGAGCAGAGAGAATGTTCTTGTATTGAATATTGAGTATCAGATCCCGTTTCTCTATAAAAAGGATCCCCTTTATATAGGATAGGGAATCCCAATATAGTACATGTGCATTTATTACAAAGAGACATAGCTGGTACAGCTATTTACTAGTCTGGTAAAGGCTAGTACTTTTCTTGCAGATATTGTCAGCTTTGGTAACGTGTCTTGGGAACTTCCCGTTATCCATGGTAGCCACCGACTTGCGCTACCCCGAGGTCGAGCATAGGGGACCCCCGGGGTCAAACTTCGAACTGTACCTCGAGGCCTCTGGAGGTGGGCCGTGGAATGTCATAGCTGTCACAAAATCGGGCTCTCCGATTTTAGCCGTATACAACCATGATAGTAAAGTATATTATAGTATGATATATAAAGTGTATTAAAAGTGAGTAATATTTTAGATAATTTGAGATAATTTTTAATTACGTTGGTAATTGGTTAATTATCGGATAACGGGTCATTACCTAATTAATTAATCCAATGTTTTGGATAATCTTGCCCACCCCCACGTGGCAGCCTTACCCTATGGGAATATTGACTCTTAAAGTCATTTTGTTATGTGGCAAGCTTAGAGATGAGAAAGACCGAGAGCTAGCAGGTATTAACCATCTTTCCACTTTCAAGGCATCATATGCAAGTCACATCTTTCACGAAGCTTGCAACCACAAACTTTAGCTTGCATCTAAGTAACCACTTCAAGATGTGTCCATGAATTCTGTCTAAAATATTGCAAGTGTCTTTCCAAAAACATGTTTGTTTAAGTTCTTTGAATAAACTTTTGCAAAAAAACATTCCCTGCAGACGTGGTTTTATGGTATTTCTCAAATACAATTTTCTTCTATTTACAGAACACGAAGAAAACTAACATTGTTTTTCTTCTCTCCGAACTATCTTCTCGTTTTTCAAGAAAACTTCATTCACAAGTTATTAAAGAAATTTAAAGCATATGCTTAAGTCCAAACTTAGTTGGATGATAAATCTATGTTCTGCTAGTTGGTTCAAAATTTGAAAGAGATTTTTGCTTTTTGCATCCCCTCGTTTATTCTTTCTCCAATTTTCGATCATTGCAATTCGAAAGGAGTACGGTGCAATCTTTTTCAAAAATATCATACGGATTTTTCCCTACTCCAGGTATGTTAAGGCTATCCCTTCTTTCTTTTTGGCATGATCAATCCGACACGAATGAAACGAGCAAATGCACAACTTCCATAAATGACTCTATTCATAGAAATACTAGAGATGCTTATGTTCTTGATTCCCCATGTGTCATATTATTCTATCATCTGTTCATGGGTCTCAAAAATACGTAAGTTGGTAAAGTTTAATTCATGAAATTAATCAGATGCATAATGGTCTTATGACACCCCGAGAGATTTTATTAATGTACTTCTCATGCATTGCATTCATTTACATTTACATTGACCCATGACCAGATGGCGCTATATACGCGTATATATGTATGTATATATATGTATATGGGATATGGGAAAAGGTTACGGCATTATATACGCACCACCACCTGATCAGCTGGTATACTTGATGATTTGCCCACAGTGGCCGAGATGATATGATGGGATGCCCTTAGAGGCTTTATGATGTTATGAACACATGTACCTATGCACGACATGGCATTCAAACGCATATGCATGACATTATAAGTATTACATGATTTACAGAGTTATCCAGACTTACAGGTTGAGTCCTTTACTCCATGTTTCTTCCATGTCTTAAATTAATATTGACTTATTGTTCTGTTTCAGTTCTGCCTTACATACTTAGTACATTATTCGTACTGACGTCCTTTTGTTGGGGACGCTGCATTCATGCCTACAGTTATGGATAAACAGTTTGACGAGCCCTCACAGTAGACGAGGTTTTGCATTCAGCGAAGGATCGGTAACACTCCACCTCATTCGAAGTGCGGCCGAGTCTACGAATCATCATATTAGAGTTTATCCACAGACTTATGGGTAGGCCGGTACCCTGTCCCATTTGATGTCGGATAATTTTAGAGGCTTTGAAGATAAAGGTTCATTTTGTACAGTATGTCAGAGGCCTTGCCGGCCCATATGTATTCATGTTTTAAGAACTATAGTTTACTGATACAATATTTACCCACTTATAGTTATACATTATAAGTTGTGGCCATATGGGCCCATGATATTTACGAAAGAAATAAGTTCAGCTATCTCGACCTATGTATGTTCTAGTTTTGGTCGAATGATCATGAGTTACAGAGTGGTTCGCTCGGGCCAATGCGGCACCGAGTGCCAGCCACGCCTCTCCAGGTTTGGGGCGTGACGAAGTGGTATCAGAGCGGGTCGTGTCCTAGGGAGTCTACAAAGCCGTGCCTAGTAAAGTCTCACTTATGGATGTGTTGCGCGCCACATTTATAATTGAGAGGCTATAGGGAATTTAGGAAATGTTACCTTTCTTTAGTTTCCAGATCGTGCCATAGAGCTAAGTCGTAAGAAGTCAGTGTAAAGTTTCCACCGAATTTTGTATGCACCAGAGGTGCTATAACAATAGAGCTTTAAGGCGTAGGTGTAATTTCTACCTATGTGGAAGGGAGGTCATGAACGAGACAGAAGATACAATGCGATACTGAAAGGAAAGTAAGGTGAATGTGAAGAAGATACGACATACTCGAGTACAAAAGGTTGTGAATAGTCGAGATTTCGGACAAATGTTAGGTTTTACTTCAGTTTACAGAGGAGACCCTAGCAAAATTTTTGTAAATATCTAAGAATTAACATTCGAGGACGAATGTTCTAAAGGGAGGAATGATGTTACACCCCGTACATTTAACAACCTTGATACCGTTATATATACATTTTGATATGGTATTTATTTTGAGTGGAATATTTATTGTAGAAAAAGAAGTTTGAAAAATATGAATTTACACAATTATTAATATTACTACTTTCGAATATGATTTAAATCATACACATAACAAGAGAAAGTTTATGAGATTTTCTTTATTGTAAAGATAGAAATATTTTTCTCACAAGAAAAGAAGGTTATCTTTTTACCATTTTAAGAATGACGCGTACGAGAATTCGTACTCTTTATATGAGATTAGAAAAATTAGAAGTTGAGAAAATATATGTATTTTTATATGGATGTTTTAATAAAATAATAATGTATGTATTTATTATGTATGGTACCACATGACCATGATAGTAAAGTATATTATAGTATGATATATAAAGTGTATTAAAAGTGAGTAGTATTTTAGATAATTTGAGATAATTTTTAATTACGTTGGTAATTGGTTAATTATCGGATAAGGGGTCATTACCTAATTAATTAATCCAATATTTTGGATAATCATGCCCACCCCACGTGGCAGCCTTACCCTATGGGAATATTGACTCTTAAAGTCATTTTGTTATGTGGCAAGCTTAGAGATGAGAAAGACCGAGAGCTAGCAGGTATTAACCATTTTTCCACTTTCAAAGCATCATATGCAAGTCACATCTTTCACGAAGCTTGCAACCACAAACTTTAGCTTGCATCTTAGTAACCACTTCAAGATGTGTCCATGAATTCTGTCTAAAATATTGCAAGTGTCTTTCCAAAAACATGTTTGTTTAAGTTCTTTGAATAAACTTTTGCAAAAAGACATTCCCTGCAGACGTGGTTTTATGGTGTTTCTCAAATACAATTTTCTTCCATTTACGGAACACAAAGAAAACTAACATTGTTTTTCTCTCTCCGAACTGTCTTCTGGTTTTTCAAGAAAACTTCATTCACAAGTTATTAAAGCAATTTAAAGCATATGCTTAAGTCCAAACTTAGTAGGATGATAAATCTATGTTCTGCCTGTTGGTTCAAAATTTCAAATAGATTATTGCTTTTTGCATCCCCTCGTTTATTCTTTCTCCAATTTTCGATCATTGCAATTCGAAAGGAGTACGGTGCAATCTTTTTCAAAAATATCATACGGATTTTTCCCTACTCCAGGTATGTTAAGGCTATCCCTTCTTTCTTTTTGGCATGATCAATCCGACACGAATGAAACGAGCAAATGCACAACTTCCATAAATGACTCTATTCATAGAAATACTAGAGATGCTTATGTTCTTGATTCCCCATGTGTCATATTATTCTATCATATGTTCATGGGTCTCAAAAATACGTAAGTTGGTAAAGTTTAATTCATGATATTAATCAGAGGCATAATGGTCTTATGACACTCCGAGAGATTTTATTAACGTACTTCTCATGCATTGCATTCATTTACATTTACATTGACCCATGACCAGATAGCGCTATATACGCGTATATATGTATGTATATATATGTATATGGGATATGGGAAAAGGTTACGGCATTATATACGCACCACCACTTGATCAGCTGGTATACTTTGATGATTTGCCCACAGTGGCCGAGATGATATGATGGGATGCCCTTAGAGGCTTTATGATGTTATGAACACATGTACCTATGCACGACATGACATTCACACGCATATGCATGACACTATAAGTATTACATGATTTACAGAGTTATCCAGACATACACGTTGAGTCCTTTACTCCATGTTTCTTCCATATCTTAAATTAATGTTGACTTATTGTTATATTTCAGTTCTGCCTTACATACCCAGTCCATTATTCGTACTGACGTCCTTTTGTTGGGGACGCTGCATTCATGCATGCAAGTATAGATAAACAGTTCCATGAGCCCTCACAGTAGACGAGGTTTGCATTCAGCGAAGGATGGGTAAGACTCCACCTCATTCGGAGTGCAGCCGAGTCTATGAGTCATCGTGTCAGACTTTATCTATAGACTTATGGGTAGGCTGGTACCCTGTCCCATTTGATGTCGAATAATCTTAGAGGCTTTGTAGACAAAGGTTCATTTTGTACAGTATGTCAGAGGCCTTGCCGGCCCATATGTATTCATGTTTTAAGAACTAAAGTTTACTGATACAATGTTTACCCACTTATAGTTATACATTATAAGTTATGGCCATATGGGCCCATGATAGTTAGGAAAGGAATCAGTTCAGCTATCTCGACCTATGTATGTTCTAGTTTTGGTCGAATGATCATGAGTTACAGAGTGGTTCGCTCGGGCCAATGCGGCACCGGGTGCCAGCCACGCCTCCCCATGTTTTGGGGCGTTACAGAATTATTAATTTCAAGGCCATCATGGGGCCTCCCCTCCTCTTCCAAACGGGATAGGTGGTCTGCCACTTGATTCTCACTCCCTTTTCGGTCTATTATATCAAGATCAAACTCTTGTAGAAGAAGTACCCACCTCATCAATCTAGCCTTTGAGTCCTTCTTACTTATCAAATAACGAAGTGCCGCGTGATCGATGTGAACAATCACTTTGGTACCCATGAGGTACGGGCGAAACTTTTTCATAGCAAAGAGAATGGCTAAGAGTTCTTTCTTGGTCACCGTATAGTTGACTTGGGCGTCATTCATGGTCTTACTAGCATAGTAGACCGGATGGAATATCTTGTTGATTCTTTGCCCCAATACCGCTCCTACCGCCACATCGCTAGCGTCACACGTGAGCTCAAATGGTAAGCTCCAAGTTGGTGCGGTAATGATGGGAGTGGTAGTCAACCTATACTTGAGTAGCTCAAAAGCCTTCATACAATCATCATTGAACATAAATTTTGCATCTTTTTCTAACAACCTGCACAAGGGGTTCACCACCTTTGAGAAATCCTTGATGAACCGATGGTAAAACCCCGCATGACCTAGAAAGCTCCTCACTCCTTTTACGGAAGTAGGAGGAGGGAGTTTTGATATCACTTCAATATTTTCTTTATCCACTTCAATACCATTCTTGGAGATCTTATGGCCGAGGACAATGCCCTCCTCAACCATAAAGTGACACTTCTCCTAATTAAGCACCAAGTTGGTCTCTTCACAACGTGCCAAGACTTTATCAAGATTATCCAAACACTCATCAAAAGAATCCCCCATAACAGAGAAATCATCCATGAAAACCTCAAGGATGTCCTCCACCATATCCATGAATATTTCCATCATACACCGCTGAAAAGTAGCCGGTGCATTACATAAACCAAACGACATCCTTGAGAATGCAAATGTGCCATACGTACAAGTGAATGTGGTATTCTCTTGGTCTTCAGGTGCAATAAGAATCCGGTTATACCCAGAATACCCATCCAAGAAGTAATAATAAGCACGTCCGGCTAACCTATCCAACATTTGATCAAGAAATGGAAGCGAAAAATGGTCTTTCCGAGTCACTTTGTTGAGCTTCCTATAATCCATGCATACCCTCCAACCGATGACAGTTCTTGTGGGATCAACTCATTATTTTCATTTATAATCACAGTCATGTCCCCCTTCTTTGGGATACATTGTACTGGTAAAGTCCATGAACTATCAGAAATAGGGTAGACAACCCCAGCATCCAACCACTTGATGAATTCTTTCTTGACAACCTCTTGCATGGCCTCATTCAACCTTCTTTGATGTTCCACGGAGGGTTTAGCATCCTCACCCAATATGATTTTGTGCATGCAAAAGGCGGGGCTTATACCCTGAATATCCGCTAATGTCCAACCTATTACTTTCTTCCTCCTTTGGAGCACCGCGAGGGTGGCATCTACCTGCACGTTAGTTAAGCACGAGGAAATAATAACAGGTAAAGTGGAAAAAGGGCCTAAGAACTCATACCTAAGGTGTGAAGACAAAGGCTTCAACTCCAATATGGGAGGCTCCTCGATTGAGGGCTTTGTTGGTGGAGTCTTCCAGTTCTCAAGATCCAAGGAAAGTTTCTGGGGCTCATATGTATATGAACCCATTCCTTGCAAAGCATTGACATATTCAACCAAGCCTTCCTTCTCATACACATCATGACTCAACAACACAGCTTCTAATGGGTCTTCCACATTAATCACAGCACTTGTATTTTCAACAATCACTTCGGTCACAAGATCCACAAACGAACACACTTTTTTGCTATTAGGCTGCCTCATTGACTTGCAAACACGGAACACAACTTTTTCATCGCCCACCCGGAAGGTGAGCTCCCCTGCTTCCACATCAACTAAGGCATTCCCTGTGTCTAGGAAAGGTCTCCCCAATATGATTAGCACCTCGTAGTCAACCTCACACTCAAGTGTCACAAAATTTGCGGGAAGTATGAACTTGTTGACCTGAACTAGCACATCATTAGTTATCCCCAATGGCCTCTTCATTGTCCTGTCCGCTATTTACAACCTCATGGATGTGGGCCTTGGTTTCCCAATCTCCAATGTCCTGAACGCAGAATATGTCATCAAGTTAATGCTTGCCCCCAAGTCACACAAAGCTTTGGCGAAATCGGCACTACCAATAGTGCATGGGATTATAAAGGCACCGGGGTCTTCTAACTTTGGAGCCATGGAGTGCACAATAGCAGTCACTTGATGTGTCATTTGATCGTTTCACAGTTCATTGATCTCTTCTTTGTTACCAAGTCCTTCATGAACTTGGCATATCCCGGCATTTGTTCAAGAGCTTCAACCAAAGGCACATTTATGGACAAACTTTTCATCATATCAATGAATTTCTTGAATTGATTCTCATTGTTTTGCTTTGCGAGCCTTTGAGGATATAGTGGAGGAGGCCTTGGAAAAGGAGCCTTGGCTTTGGGCACTACCGTTTCTGGTATGTCTATCACGTGTTCCCTAGACGGGTTCACATCATTGTGTGTCTCCTCCATGTTGTCATCAATGTCTATCCTCAATTCATCATTCACATTATCATCTCTCACTTGCACATCATTGCTTGATCATCATTGCTTGGATCATCATCATCTTGCACCAACACATCATCACTCACAATCTTTCTTGGATTAGAGGTACTAGCAACTCCATCTCTACCACTTCTTGTAGTAACCTCCATAGCATGGCCCGTATTGTTCCCACCCTTCGGGTTTACTACCGTATCACTTGGTAGTGCCCCCTTAGGGAGAGTATTCAGGCTCGAGAAATTTGGCAGAGTTGGACTTCCAAGTTGCGGATAGAAGTGTAGTGGGAAGTTAATTGGGCATCGGAGTCGGCATTTTTCTTCATTATTTGCTCAAACAGTGTCTCAATCTGTCCCATCTCATTGTTGGAAGAGCTAGGACATTGTGATGGATATGGAGGAGGGTTGTTTGGTTGTTGATACATCAGAGGCCTTTGAAAGCCCGACCCCCGATTCCTTTGATTATTATTGTTCCAACCCCCTTGATTGTTATTGCCTCCCCAATTACTATTATTGTTTCCACCCCAATTGCCTTGGTTTCCTTGGTTACCCAAATTTTGATTGTTGTTGTTCCGCTGCTTTGGTTGTTGTTGTTGCCACTATTCCAATTTCCTTGTTGACTTTGATTTCCCCAATTTTCTTGTGATCTCCACTGTTGTTGATTCGGAGCATTGCCCTGTTGACCTTGGTAGTTGTTCACATATTGAACCTCTTCACTTTGATCATCATATGAATCATCTTGATTGTACCCACTACCACTTTGCTCAAATTGGTCCGGATTATTTTGAACTTGTTGACCTCGTTGCCTTCTCTTATTGATAATCATATTCACTCCTTCCATGGTATTCACTTGTTTTGGCCCTTCAACTTGTTTCAATTGAGCCTTGGCCAATTGGTTGTAGTAGTCAACTCGGCTATAGCTTGGTCGTGGTCATGGAGTTCTTTGTGTAGGTGAATAAGATTAGGATCACCTTGTGGAAAATTAGCTCGACTTTGCCACGCCGAAAAAGTATCCGCCATCTCATCAAGTATTTCACACGCTTCATCATTTGGCGTATTCATGAAGTTCCCCCCAGCGAGTTGGTTATCTACAGATTGGTTTGTAGTGTTGATCCCCCTGTAGAAGGTTTGTTGGATCATGGCCTCTAGCATATAGTTGTTTGGGCAATCCTTTACCATTGTCCGGTACCTCTCCTAAATCTCATGTAATGGTTCATTTGGCTCTTTTTTAAAAGCAAGGATCTCATATCTTAACGTCGCCATATGTCTCGGAGAAAAGAACTTTGCGATGAACTTCTCGGCCAACTCATCCCAAGTGGTGATGGAATGGTTGGGTAACCTTTCTAGCCAATCCGAAGCCTCCCCCTTAGAAAAAATGGGAAAAGCCTTAACCTCAATGCGTCCTCGGAGACATTAGTTTGCTTGCTCCCCCAGCACGTATCAACATAACCTTTGAGATGCTTGTAGGCGTTTTGGTGTGGAGCTCCGGTTAAGAAATCCCTATGTCCAAGAGTGTAAGCATGACATTGGTTATTTGAAAGTTTCCCACCCTAATCCGGGGCGGGACTATTACACTCGCATAGCCTTCGTTGGGAAACACCCGATGTGCTGCCCTTGGAGGAGCTGGGGGAGGGTTTGGAATATTATCATGAGGCGGTCGGCCTCTCCTTTGTGCTTGAGGTTTGGGTTGAATCTGATCCACGTGATCATCATCTACCTCCTCCCACAGTGGCAAACTGCCCAAGGCTTCATTTTTAAGAGCCATTTGGTACCTAAGAGCAATTCACACACAAATTAGAAAAAACGGAAGGAAAGAGAAACAAAACACACAAATACTCAGATATATAGCTAAAACCGTCTAACTTCAGGCAACGACGCCAAAAATTGATCAGGTCCAAGCCTACACTACTATTGAGTAGAGCGGATGGTCGATGCAGTTTTAACCCAACTAGGTCAGGATCGAACCCACAGTGAGTTAATAATTGGAATTAGGTTTATATCCAGGTCTAAATGCGGGCTTTTGTAAGGCCCCGTGAAATTTTTACTCAAAAACCCGAAATCTCGTAGTGCCAAGTTAGGAATATGTGTTATAAATTTATAAAATTCGTCCTGGTTCGGACTTTTTGGATTGACTTGTGCATTAAAAAGTTAAGGAAAAATGTTTTTCAGAAGAGCGCGTTTCTGCAACGCATTGTGCGGCCGCATAATAACTATGCGGACCGCATAGTTGCCACAGAGTGAGGCAGAAGGTTGCCAAATATTGAGGACAACTATGCGGCCAATTATGCGATCGCATAATCGATATGCGGGCCGCAAAATCGTCACATAAACTCCTTGGGCTTTTTGCGAAGGGTAGTTCTGTGGTGCATTATGCGACCGCAAAACAGGTATGTGGACCGCATATTGGTCGCATACCCGGGCAGAAGATTCAAGCCCTTGAGGGCTACTTTTGCGGTCCCTTTTGTGGGCCGCATAACAGTTATGTGGTCCCATATGCGACCGCAGATTGAGTCGGGGCTCCTATTTTCTAACTTTTAAAACCTGACCCCATCTCGTTAAAAACACCCCATTAGACCATATTGTGCTATTTTCTGCTACCTTTAGAGTGAGAGAAAGAGTTCTATAGGGAGAAAGTGATCCTCACCAAATCACTCCTCAATCCTTGCCTAATCTTTGAAGATTATCAAGTAAAGTCTACTAAGCCTTCTTCCTAAGAGGTATAAATTTGTGCCCTAGCTCTAAATTTTGAAATTCTTCTAAGAAAGGAATAAGTAGTAAGTGGGTTCATGGGTATAAGGATTGATTATCTTGCATGCATGTATGATAAAGCGGTAGGGGGAGATTGTGAGCTAAAAATATAATAAATGGGGTGTAGGATGATAGAATCCTTCACAAAAAGGTCTTAAAAGACATAATGCACACTTAGTGCTTGATGATGTGCTCAAAAGAGCTAGAGTCTTGATCATCTATCTAATATTTGGTTCAATTTGTAATGCTCATAAAATAGATCGAAGTTGCTAAGGGTTCCGAAATTATTGTAAGAATTCAAGGAAAGCTCTATCGAGGTATGTATGGCCAAAACCCCCTCTTCTTAGAAATTGAATCCCCACGGTGTCCATGCAAATGTTGTAAGTTCCAAATATTGATCGATGTAGTGGTTGCTATTTCAAATGAATTTGTGTTTCAAGAATATATGTTCAAGGTGTGTCTCAATGCTTTCCTTATGCTATTTTGTCAATTGAGAATGTGTGAAGAATGTGAACATGTGCTAAAATGCCTAGACTTCAAGTTGAGTTGAATTGAGATTGTTTTGCCAAAATATGTAAAATCCTCTTTAAGCTTACGAATTATAATTGCTCTCGTATGTGCTTAACATCTTGAATTGAAAAGGTTCAATATTGAATGTGGCAATGATGTGAAATGTGGGGGAAAAGAGTTTGAGTAATGAAATGTGGCCTAGTGCCAAGCATGTTATAAAATTGTGGTCCCAAGTGCCGATGAATTGATATATGTGAAATAAATTTGAAATGAGATGATTGATGAAACATGAAAATGTCTTGGTAAGATGGCCTAGCCGATCGGGCCGTGATCGGACGCCATGCCGCACACATGGTGGTACTGTGCTGATATTGAAAACCGGGAAGTGAGAATGAAATTGTATATGAGATACATGTCTCAAATGAGACAACCTAGCCGATCGGGTCGTGATCGGACTCCGCGCAAGAAAGCGATGGTATTGTGGATGATGGTGTAACAGTATTAAACGTCCCAACTTAAAGCTATGGAAATTATTTGAAAGCTGTGTGATTCCTTAATTTGATGATGTGGTGTTGATTAAGGCTTTTGTTGATCTTTATGATTACTTTATTCTCGTATTGTTGTTCTGTCTAATGAGATGGTGTTTAGTTATACATACTAGTACTATTCCATGGTACTAATGTCCTTTTTGCCGGGGGCGCTACATCTTTGAATGGATGTAGGTGGCTCCGTAGTAGACAGTGGCGATCGCAGGTAGCGGTGCATCCTCCTCTCAGCAGTCTTGGTGAGCCCCTTTCCTTCCATGGGCTATGCAGTATATCTTTTTGTGATAAATTACCACATTTTGAGGTGTAGATGGGGCCTTATTGCCGGCATTATCATAACTGTCTTTTGTATCTTTAGAGGCTCCGTAGACGCTTGTGTGGGTTATGTACGGGTGTTGGATGGGTCACTGGACTGTGCTGTAATTCTAAACTCTTGTTCTTCTAAACAGTAAATTGTATGAAATTTTAGGAATTTAACTACGGTGTAAATGTTGCAATATAAAATGAACTAGCAATGTTATATGTACAATCTTTCCTACTGTCTAATTAAATGAATGCTTGGTTTCTTGATCATAATGAGTTGTGTAGGAGGAGTCCAAAAAGGCTTGCTCAGTCGGGTTCACTCGATTGAGCGCCGGTCACACCTCTCGAGGCTGGGGCGTGACAGCTTTGAATTTAATTACACTTCCACAAATGTTTGGTTTGGTTTCTACTTCTACTTCTATTCTATTGCATGCAATATTCGAAACTAAGTACAATATTTTGTTGTTTATTTTCAAGGGTTTAAAGGGACTAAGGTAGTAACTTCCACCTAGGTGGATATCTAACGGGTGGTAGAGTATAGGGAAATCATGTGAATAATTGGGGTCGTAATATAGCTATCACACCCGGGTACTCACTCTATTCCTCTCGGTAGATTGAGTGATTTTGCCCAATTTGTCTTTCTCAAGTCCAAATGGGTATTCATGCAATACAAGTGATATTAGCTCAAGTCGGGTATTATTATCTCTAGGTTTAACCCTTTAATTGGGGCTATCAATTTCTTGAGTTCACCCCAATTCCTTGTTAGCCTAGCTTTCCTAGACTTAGTCCCTCTTTCTCAAGTAGAGACTAAGTCATAAAGGCAAGAATCGGTGTTTGCAACCACTAATTCTAAAGTTCTAGCTAGAACTAGGCTAAATATCACTAAACCATACACATTCAAGCCCTAAAATTCAATACTCATCAAATACACATACTAGGGTTGGGTCACAACCCTAGCTATGGGTTAGCTACTCATGGAAACAGAAATCAAAGATGAAACAAAGACAAAATTCATAATACTATATTAAAAGATGAAAATCTAATGCTGAGAGATAATTCTAGTACCAAATTGCCCAAAACGGATTTGCAGTCGTCTCACGTGCTCAGCTAAAATATAACTTAACCTAAAAATGTCAAAAAGATCTATTTATACTAAGCTAAAATTTCCAGACAAAAATACCCCTGCGGAGGTTTCGCGACCGCGTAATTCTTATCGCGGCCGCACTCTTGCTTTTGCGGTCGTGTAATACTGACCGCGGTCCGCGTTTTTAACTTCTGGATCTGGGTTAAGGATTGTTTCGCGGGCCGCATAATTTCCATCGCGGCCGCATAATTCTATTGCGGACCGCACTTCTTGTTTTTGCTTGAAATGTGAACTCTCTGAACCTCAGCAACCGCGGTTCGCATAATTCCAATCGCGGCTGCGGTGAGACTCTCGCGGCCGCACATTTCTAGCCCGTACCTCGTTTAACATTTGGCCTAAAAGTGCACTCTCTGAATCTCCCTTTTTCTAACAGCGTATTTGTGAGCGCGCCCGCGTTGTGGCTTCCGCGGCTGCACAATATTTGTGTAGTTCACGTTTCAGGTCTCTTGGCCCACTCTTAGTTTTTGTTCCAGTTTTGACTCCTTTATGAGTTGATTATGCCTCATTTGGCTCCTTTTGATCTATTCCTGCAAGCAAGCATACTACATTGGTTTCCGGGAAAACCTTTACACATTTTTAGCCTAAAACGCAAGTAAAAGAGAGCAAATCATAGGTTAAAATCCCTACTTATCAATAGCCATCAAAGATCATGATACATCTTGGTTGACCCTAGATGAATAGAATATCGAGATTTGTGAATCTCAGCCATGATCCTCCCTCAAAGTACCCGACATCGGGTGTTACACCCCATGTTTTCGTATGTGAAAGTACGCATAAGTAAATTGATGAAAGCTCGGAAATGAGATGTTACATCCCGCAATTTCGTATGTTAGAGTTTCATCGTAAGTTAATCGATGTAAGTTCGAGAATGAGATTATTTGGGATTATAAGTATTACGCTATTTTAGATAAGTGATAAGTAAATTCGTGAAGGTGAGAGGGTAAGCGAATTGAAGGAAATGAGTTTCGTCGAAGTTTGACATTATGGGATAAATACGGTCCAAGCTATAATACCCCACATCTATGGACTAGTGCCATACAAGGTACCACATGACCATGATAGTAAGGTGTATGAAGTGTGTTAAAAGTGAGTAGTATTTTAAGTAATTTGAGATAATTATTAATTATGTGAATATTTGGTTAATCATGAATTTTGGTGGAAGATAAACCATGTAATTAAGGAATTTTGGATAAAGACTAAAGGGCCCAACGTGGCAGCCCATAAAGTCTTGAGCAAAGCCTAATAATGTGACTCTTAAGTGCATCAAATAGGTGGCATATTTGGAGGATTTATGTGCCTTAGTCATCACAAAAAGGTGGGGCCCACAACCTACTATTTAAAGAAACTTGTTATCTCATTAGATTGGATGATAGGCTTACTAATTAAGGATTGAAAAGCTTCAGCAAGAAAAGTCATGAAAGATTATGATCAAATTCATTTAAGCAATATACCATACGGATCTGCTATGGAAAATTGCTTCTACGAGACTACGTAATGTAATAGCGACGGGATTTGCAATTTTTAGAAAATACGGTGCAATCTTTCTCAAGAATATCATACGAATTTTTCACTATTTCGATCCGCCGTTATGTGTTCTTCGCAAAAGACGTGTGTTAGAGAGATTGTCAAGAGAATCGGCTCAGGTATGTTAAGGCTATCCCTTCTTTCCTTTTGGCATGATCCATACGATACAAACGATACGAGCAAATGTACAATTTCCATAAATGACTATATTCATAGAAATACTCGAGGTCCCTATGTTCTTGATTCCCCATATGTCTTATTATTCTATCATCTGTTCATGGGTCTCAGAAAATACGTAAGTTGATAAAGTTTATTTCATGATATTAATCAGAGGCATAATGGTCTTATGATGTTCCGAGATTTTATTGACGTATTTCTCATGCATTGCATTCATTTACATGTACATTGACCCATGGCCAGATGACATAATATACGCGTATATATGTATATACGGGATATGGGAAAAGGTTACGGCGTTATACACGCACCACCACCTGATCAGCTGGTATACATTGATGATTTTGCCCATAGTGGCCGAGATGATATGATGGGATGCCCTCACAGGCTTGATAATGTTATGAACACATGTACCTATGCACGACATAACATACATACAGATATGCATGACACTATAAGTATTTCATGATTTATAGAGTTATCCAGACTTACAGGTTGAGTCTTTTACTCCATGTTTCTCCCATGTCTTTTATATACTTATTAATGAGCCTTACATACTCGATACATTACTCGTACTGACGTTCTTTTGTTGGGGACGTTGCATTCATGCCTACAGGTATAGACAATCAGTTTGATGAGCTCTCATAGTAAACGAGGTTAGCATTCAGCAAAGGATCGGTAAGACTCCATCTCATTCGGAGTGCAGCCGAGTCCATGAGTCATCGTGTCAAAATTTTGGTACAGACTTATGGGTAGGTCGGTACCCTGTCCCATTTGATGTCAAATACTCTTAGAGGCTTTGTAGACAGAGGTTCATCTTGTACATTTCAGAGTCCTTGACGGCCCATATGTATTCATGTTTTAAGGAAGATGGTTCATTGATACAGTGCTTTCCCACTTATTGTTATATATTACGAGTTGTGGCCATGTTGGCCCAGTTACCAATGATAGTGTGATAAGGAAGATATGGTACGTTGGTACTCGGTTGAGTAAGGCATCGAGTGCCCGTTGCTGCCCATCAGTTTGGGTCGTGACATCGGGCACACACAAACGGTCCTTGTACCTAAGGACCCCGTCCGTAGATAACTCGAACACTTGTTTCTTTTGAAAGGGAATTTTTTCTCTTATTTTCACCAGGACTGGATCATCAAATTGTCACGCTTTTACTTCAACTACTCACGAGGATTAGGCAGTGTTTTAAACTATAGCTCCTCCGCCACTAGTGTCAAATATCATACACTTAAACTAGCCAACCGATACATATCTTTAGTCATTTTCAACTTATGATCTTCCACATGTTGCCGTCTGCCCATGGATTTCCGACATAGCGCGTCAGCCACAATGTTTGCTTTCCCGAGGTGGTATAGAGTATCAACATCATAATCCTTTAATAATTCGAGCCACCCCCGATGTCTTAAATTCGAATCTATTTGCTTGAATATGTATTGCAAGCTCTTATAATCCGTAAATATGTCAACATGAACTCCATGCAGATAATGGCGCCATATATTTAGAGTGAAGATAACAACCGCTAATTCCAGATCATGGATTGGGTAATTCTGCTCATGTTTTCTCAATTGCCTCGAAGCATATGCAAGAACCCTATTGTTTTGTAATAGAACACTGGCCAATCCCAATATATAGGCATCACAATATATAATGTAGCCCTTGGGTCCATCATGAAGAGTCAAAACTGGTGTCGTGGTTAGCTTGTCCTTTAACTCTTTGAAGCTCTTTTCACAAGTATCGGTCCACCGGAATTTCACTACCTTATGCATCAACCTCGTTAATGAAGCAGATATGGATGAAATGTTTTCTACAAACCGTTGGTAGTAAGCGGCTAAGCCTAAGAATATTCGTACTTCCGCAGAAGTTGTGGGCCTTGGCCAATTCTTAATTGCTTGGATCTTTTGCCTATCAACTTTGATACCCACACTCGATACTATATGCCCAAGAAAAGCTTCTGAGGTCAACTAGAACTCGCATTTGGGAAATTTGAGATACAACTTGTGATCCCAGAGCGTGTGTAAAACCTTTCGCAAGTGCTCCGCATGCTCTACTTCTGATAGTTAATACACGAAATATCATTTATGAACACAACCAGAAAGACATCCAAGAACGGCTTAAACACCCGATTCGTCAGATCTATAAAAGTGCTTGTACGTTGGTTAGGGCAAAGGACATAACGAGAAACTCATAATGGCCAAATCTGGTCCAAAAGGATGTCTTCGGACTATATTCTTCCTTGATTCCCAACTGATTATACCTAGATCTGAGATCAATGTTCGAAAAATACTTAGCGCCTTGCTATTGATCAAATAAATCGTCGATCATCAGAAGTGGATACTTGTTCTTAATGGTTACCTTATTCAACTATCGATAATCAATGCACATTCTCAATCAACAATATTTCTTACGAACAAATAGCACAGGGGCTCTCTACGGAGAAGTACTGGGTCGGATAAAGCCCTTATCTAAAAGGTCTTTTAATTGAGCTTTCATTTCCTTCAACAGGCATGAGCCATCCTGTATGGAGGGATGAAAATCGGTTGCGTATCGGGTAGCACATCGATGGCGAACTCGATCCCTCTCTCTAAAGGAATACCCAGGATCTCATCAGGAAACACATTGGAAAATTAGTTAATAAGTGGAATCAACCGAAGGGTTGGAGGCTTTGCCTCCACATCGTGCACTCATACCAAATGATAGATACACCCTTTCGAGATCATCTTCCAAGCCTTAAGGTAAGAAATAAACTTCCCTTTTGGCGCTGCAACATCACCCTTCCATTCAATGATGGGTTCTCCTAGAAAATTAAAATAAAAGACCTACGTATCACAATCCACATTATCATAGCACGAAGCCAACCTGTCCATCCCCATAATGACATCAAATATCATCATCTATAATTCATTCAAATCAACTAAGGTATAATGATCATAAATCATCATATCATAGCCTCAATATACTCACGTAACTATCATGGACTCACCTACGGGTGTGGACACTTCAAATGGCTGATATAATAATTAGGGCTCCTTACTATATTTACTAGAAACAAGCAGAGAAATGTACGACAAAGTGGAACATGGACATATCAAAGAATACATATTAATGGAGAATACAAATAGTATACCTGTAATAACTGTCGCGGCCCCTTTTTCCTCGCAGAGTCCGGGTTTCGACATCTCTTTGGGACAACTCATTTCCTTTTGGAAATTGGGTATGGAATTTGAAGAGTCGCCACCTAACGGATTTAAGGTGCGTTAGGGCACCTAAATCAAATAACTCATAAAACCGGTTTGCATTACAAAAGATTGGGTTAGGGCTCGAAATAACCTTGAGGGGAAGGTGTTAGGCACCCCTCGAGGTCCACAACGGTGGGTCCCCGCCAAACTCGAATCAGGTGAATTAGTCTTATAAGCAAACAAAGCAATTTAGACAAGTAGATACCTTTTTTAAAACAAGGAGTAAAGGGGGTCCTAAGTTTTTTATCCTATAGGATCACTTTTGTGCAATACTTGGTAATCCTCCCCAAGTTGAGGTGCTACACATAGCATTAGCGCACAGGTCATCATATCCTTTACTACCCAATTACCCTTCCCTTAGTTGATATATAAGCGATTCTAATTAACGTACTCTATGTGTGCATTACCCGTCCCTTACTTATGGTCCTGGAGGTGTTTAGGACTTCTAATTAAGGGGGATCTATGTAACACCCCGTAAATTTAAATCGGTTGTGGATACATTAAATGAATATTAACGTGATGGTAATCAATTGGTCATGGTAATAAGTGTACTAGGCATATCATAAGTGATTTGGGGTCCAGGGAGAGACCTAAGTCTAAGCCAAGTTGGAAAATTATATGATAGACTAAAATTCCAAATGAGTACGCACAAGACCACACTTTGGACGAGAATATATACAGATATATAAGTCTTTAGGTGATGCACAACCTATAAAATGAAAGGTCTTTGAGTCTAGTTTCTAACGCTTCAAACCGTTCGTCATTTGGACTTTCCTACAAGAAGTTATGACCAAATTACCAAAGGCTGGCGGAGGACTGCGCGGATGCGAAGCATCCGAGGCCGAGTCCGAAAAGAGGGGCTGGCAATGAAGTGCTGCCATAGCATCCGCGTAGCATCCAAGCTCCTGAGCGGGGGACTGCTCGGATCCGAAGCGTCCACGTCCCCGTCCGAAATCTGGGCTTATAAACACAATTTCGGGATTTATTTTCCCCATTCTATTTGGACGACCCTTGGGGTTCTTCTTCACCCACTCAAGAGCACCAACTCCTACCCTCTTCAAGGTAAGCAATCCCCATTATCTTGGTGTGAAATTCCATAATTTCTACACTAGTATTGATAAAATCTAAACATAAAATACTTAGATCTTCACGAGATTTCTTCAAGAACTCAAAGGAGGTTTTTGCAAGATTTCTTCCAAAAAGGTAATCCTACACCCTTAGACTTACATGTATGGATTTATTAAGGGAATATGAGTATGAATAAGAAATAAAACTCTTGGTATGGTGATTGGAAGTCATAAATTCCCAATTTAATTACATAACTATTGTAGGGATAGAATAGATGATTATTTAATGGAACTTTGTTGGTTGGGTGTGGATGGATGGTCACATATGTGATGTTGGAAGTTATAAATTAGTTAATCATGATGGTGGGATAAATTGTTGATGAATGCTAGTAGTTGGATGAACTAAATATATATGATGATGGGATGTAGATATTTATGCCTACAAGGTGTTTGATAATATTCTTATGTGTCTTAAGTTATGGAATTTGTTACTAATATTGGTTCCATTGGACGTTGCTATTGTAGATTTAAGGTTCTTAGTGTTGTGGATCATTGTAGTATCACTAAGGGGCGAAATTGAGGTATGTGAGGCTAACTCTTTACGTTTGGTAATGTCTATGATTCTCCCTACATCCCATTCATTTTGACTATTACTGGTTTCCTCAGAAAGTAATTATGCCTTAGTTCCATGAATAGTAGTAGAACTTCTATTCTCTAGATGGCATAGTTTCATAATCATTCGATATTCTATGAGTTTCAGTTATGACGAATCAACTTATTATGAATACACATCTCATTCTAGTCCTATTCGTTATTCCAGTATCATATAACTCGGTATGGTTCATTATTTCAGTATCAAGTATTGCAGTATGATTCTCAGTTCCTGATTCTAAATTCCTGAATGTTGAACACCTGTATTTGGGCCTGAGGCTGCAGTTTATGCTTTATGCACCTTTGGGCCTGAGGCCGCAGTTATGTATACGTATACTTGGGCCCGAGGCCGCAGTTGTGCACATATATATACATATATTAGGCCTGAGGCCGCAGTTTAATATTCAGATAAACAGGTTGTTCGTCATTCATAAGAGGGAGTATTTATAACCTTACTTCCTATGTTTAGTTCAGTTATCAGTTATCAGTTATCAATTTCACTTACCATATTTACAGTTCTTTCCTTCAGTTGTTTTACATACCAATGCAATTCAAATGTACTGACGTCCCTTTTTGCCCGGGGCCTGCATCTCGCGATGTAGGTAACAATTTACCGGTTGACGATTCTGCTTACTAGGACATCTCGTATCAGCTATTGGTGAGCCCCAGTATTTCGGGGCATTATCCCTCCCTTTTTTTGTCATTATAGTATTTCCGTTAATAAGGTATACCGGGGACCTTGTCCCGGTAAATAGTTAGCATTTTCAGTATTCTTTAGAGGCTCCGTAGACTATAACCCAGTCAGTCAGATATTAGCAGGCTTTTATGTGTTAGCCTTGTCGGCTACTTGTTTATACTTGCAGACCTTTCCGTATTTTCTGCATCTATGATATTTCAGTAAGACTCTTTAGTAGATCATTATGTCATATATTTACCTCTAGCTACAGTTATACCACATGTTGATCCAGCCATACAGTTTGTTCGCTCGGTCACATGCAGTCAGGCACTGAGTGCCGTGTTACGCCCAGGCCATGGTTCGGGGCGTGATAAAGCTTGGCATCAGAGCCCTAGGTTCAAGAGTCCTAGGGA
The DNA here is from genome assembly GCF_001879085.1 of Nicotiana attenuata. Taxonomy (NCBI): domain Eukaryota; kingdom Viridiplantae; phylum Streptophyta; class Magnoliopsida; order Solanales; family Solanaceae; genus Nicotiana; species Nicotiana attenuata. Next base: position 19,229 of record NW_017673064.1, on the reverse strand, counting down.
GTCTATGAAGCCGTGTCTAGTGGGTTTCTCTTTTATGTGTGTGTGCACACCACACGTGTAAACAGTTGACCACCAAGACATCTAGGATTGTTCCATTTCCTTCATACTCTAGATCGTGCAGTTAGAGCTATGCTTTCAGGAATCTTTCTAACCCGTGTGAATTGCATATTTCAGAAAAATGCCTACAAAAACAAAGTACACCAGGAGGGCCTCAACTACTAGCCAGGGGGCCACGACTAATGCTGCTTAGGAGGAGGACACTCCGGCCTAGGGGGTTGCATCGAGCTCAGTGCCCGGTGCTTCAGACATGGATGTCAGGGGAGCTATCCAGTTGCTCACCCAGATTGTTGCTACTCAGGCTCAAAGGCAGGGAACAAGTGATGTTCATGAGATGGGTAGTTCCATGTCTAGGGAATTCCTCAACATGAAACCTCTCGTCTTCACAGGGTCCAAAAAGGATGAGGATCAACAAAACTTCATTGATAAGGTTCAGAAGATATTTCGAGTGATGCATGCTACAGACACTGAGGCAGCAGAGCTTGCTGCATAACAGCTAAAAGATGTTACCAACACTTGGTATGAAACATGGGAAGAGTCCCGAGGTGAGGATGCAGCTCCTGCGACTTGGAAGGAGTTTACAGATCCGTTCCATGAGCATTTTCTACCCATTGAGGTCTTGGAAGCTAAGGCTTTGGAGTTTGAGAGACTCAGACAGAATGATATGAGCGTGAATGAGTACTACCTCAAGTTCGTCTCTCTGGAAAAGTATGCTCCGGAAATGGTACGTGATATGAGGGCCAGAGTTAGGCGGTTTGTGTTGGGACTTCCAGATGACCTGTTTGCTGATGCTAATATAGCTGCTCAGAATAATGACATGACCATCACTAAGATGGTTGCCTCTGTTCAAGGGAATGAAGACAGGTTGAAGGAAGAAGAGCGGCTATAGAGAGAGAAGGACAGGGAATTTAGCAAGAGAGCTAAGTCTGTAGGAAATTTCAGCCATGGGGGATCTCAAGCAGGAGGCAATCGCCAGTTCTTCAGGAAATCAAAATCAGGACCTGCTCCAACTTCAGCTAGTGCACCAGTTCAGAGGTCTAAGTTTAACAAGAAAAACCAGAATTTCAAAACAGTAGACTCACAGTCACAGGCTAGTGTGGGCTACAGAGTCCCTGGTTGCCCTATTTATAACACGTGTGGTAAGAGGCACCCAGGGTTGTGTCGTTCGGGCACAAATTGTTGCTTTGGGTGCGGTCAACAGGGCCACTTCTTGAGGGATTGTCCATCAGCAAAGCAAAACAATGCAGGCAATGTAGCTCAGTCCACTAATTCAACAGCCCATCATAACTCTCAGGCCCAACAAGGGCGCGGTGCAGCAAAGTCTATTAATGCAGGCGGTGGTCGAAACCGCTTGTATGCACTGGCAGGCCGTCAGGATACAGAGGCTCGTGGAGATGTTGTCACAGGTATGCTAACAATTTTCACTTTTGATGTGTATGCTCTTATAGATCCGGAATCCACCCTATCTTATGTAACCCCATATATTGCTAAGAAATTTGGGATAGAACCAGAAAAGTTGTGTGAACCCTTTGAAGTGTCCAACTCCAGTTGGAGAATCAGTTATAGCAAGGTGTGTCTATAGGGGATGTCTAGTCAAAGTGTATCATCGTCTTACTGTAGCAGACTTAGTAGAATTGGAGATGATAGACTTCGATGTGATCATGGGCATGGATTGATTAGAGTCATGTTATGCCACAGTGGGTTGTAGAACCAAAATAGTAAGTTTTCAATTTCCCGGTGAACCAGTCTTAGAATGGAAGGGTGATGCAGTAACACCTAGGGGTAGGTTTATTTCCTATCTTAAAGCTAGAAAGATGATCTCCAAAGGATATATCTATCACCTGGTTCGAGTTAAGGATGTAGATGCTCAGATTCCCACTCTCCAGTCGGTGCCAATTGTAGATGAGTTCCCGAAAGTGTTTCCCGAAGATCTCCCTGGAATCCCTCCCGATAGAGAGATTGACTTTGGAATTGATCTACTTCCAGGCACTAAGCCGATATCTATCCCGCCTTATACAATGGCTCAAGCAGAGTTGAAAGAGGTAAAATTCCAGTTCAGAGATCTTCTAGATAAGGGATTTATAAGGCCAAGTGTCTCACATTGGGGCGCACTGGTCTTATTTGTTCGAAAAAAGGATGGGTCGTTGCGTATGTGCATTGACTACCGTCAGTTGAATAAAGTCACCATCAAGAACAAGTACCCTCTTCCCAGAATAGATGCTTTATTTGATCAACTTCAGGGTGCCCAGTGTTATTCCAAGATTGACCTCAGATCGGGATACCATCAGTTGAAGGTTAAGGAAGTTGATATTCCAAAAACAGCTTTCAGGACTCGATATGGGCATTTTGAATTTTTGGTAATGTCATTCGGTTTAACAAATGCACCAGCAACTTTCATGGACCTTATGAATAGGGTCTTCAAGCCTTATCTTTATTTGTTCGTTATCATGTTTATTGATGACATCTTGATTTATTCTTGTAGCGAGACTGACCATGCAGAACATCTTAGAATTGTGTTGCAGACACTGCAGGATCACAAGCTATATGCAAAATTTTCTAAGTGTAAATTCTGGTTGAAATCAGTAGCGTTTTTGGGCCATGTCATCTCAGGGGAAGGCGTGAAGGTGGACTTTCAGAAAATAGAGGCAGTGAAGAATTGGCCTAGACCCACCTCAGTATCCGATACAAGAAGTTTCTTGGGTCTAGCAGGCTATTATAGGTGTTTCGTAGAGGGATTTTCTTCTATCTCGTCCCCTTTGACTATATTAACTCAGAAGAAAGTCAAGTTTCAATGGTCGGACGCTTGCGAGAAAAGTTTCGAGGAGTTAAAGAAGAGGTTGACTTCAGCTCCAGTCTTGACACTGCCGCAAGGAATTGAAGGGTTCGTTGTTTATTGTGATGCTTCAGGGGTTGGTCTTGGGTGTGTATTAATGCAGCATGGTAAAGTCATAGCCCACGCATTGAGACAACTCAAGGCTCACGAGAAGAATTATACGACTCATGATCTTGAATTAGCAGCTGTGGTGTTCGCGCTTAAGATCTGGCGCCATTATTTGTATGGGGTGCATGTTGACATTTTTACAGATCACAAGAGCCTCCAGTACATCTTCAACCAAAGAGAATTGAATCTACGTCAGAGGAGGTGGCCTCGCATTAGTTAAAGATTATGATGTTGATATCCTCTATCATCTGGGGAAGGCCAATATTGTAGCCGATGCTCTCAGTCGCGTTCTATGCGAAGCTTAGCTCATGTTGAGGCAGACAAGCGAACTATGATGAAGGAAGTCCATCTCTTAGCAAGTATAGGAGTTCGACTTTTGGACTCTAAAGATGGTGGCGTTGTTCTTCATAACAGGGCTGAATCCTCCTTAGTAGCCGAAGTGAAGGAAAAGCATTTCAGTGATCCCTACTTATTGCAGCTGAATGAGTGAATTCACAAAGACAAGACTACAGCTTTTAAACAAGGGGGAGATGATGGTACTTTGAGGTATAGAGGCAGACTATGCGTTCCAGACGTAGATGGCCTCAAAGAGCGGATTATGTTAGAAGCCCACAATTCCAGGTATTCTATTCACCCAGGTTCCACAAAGATGTATCATGATTTTAAGGAGATTTATTGGTGGAATGATATGAGAAAGAACATAGCAGATTTTGTGGCTAAGTGTCTAAACTGTCAGCAGGTGAAAGTCGAACACCAGAGGCTTGGTGGTTTAACTCAAAGTATAGAAATTCCCATTTGGAAATGGGAGATGATAAACATGGACTTCATAACAGGTCTACCTCGCTCGTTTTGGAAGCATGATTCGATTTGGGTGATTGTAGACCGACTTACCAAGTCAGCTCACTTCTTGCCAGTGAAGACTACGGCTGAGGATTATGCCAAGTTGTATATCCAAGAAATTGTCCAATTGCATGGGACTCCTTTGTCCATCATCTCAGATCGTGGTGCTCATTTCACAGCAAACTTTGGGAAATCCTTTCAGAAGGGATTGGGCACAAGGGTGAACCTCAGCACTGCTTTTCATCCTCAGACAGATGGCTAGGCGAAACACACCATTCAGACTCTTGAGGATATGTTGAGGGCGTGTGTTATCGATTTTAAGGGTAACTGGGATGATCATCTACCCCTTATAGAGTTTGCTTATAATAACAGCTATCACTCTAGCATAAAGATGGCACCGTACGAAGCTCTGTTTGGGCGAAGGTGTATGTAACACCCCGTAAATTCGGCTTAAGTATGAATGAGTTAAAGGAGTAGTAAGGTTATATTTTGGACATGTGAAGTCCCATGGGGATGATTATGGGTGAAAACAGTTGTTTCAAAATCAAAATGGAAAGCGAGGTGCATAAGATTTGACAAAATCGACTAAGTTTGCAGAAGTTCTGTCTTCCAGGAAGGTTTAGAGAAAATGTTAAGGAATTTGGGAAAACTCAAAGCACGAAAGTTGTAGGCCTTTGACATAGCTTTCCAACCATATATTTTGGAGCCCAAACAGATCTCTGTGGAAAATGTTATGCGCGTTTTATAGAACAGTGTGCAATATGCACCCTGAGCGCGCCCCGGGCGCGGCCATACTTCTTTTGAGGCAGTGTTACTGCCATTTTGCACGGTCAGTAGCATGGTCAGGCCTACAGGTGCACGGGCGCGCTCATGGGGGTCATTTCAAAGCCATACTTCGTCCCCCCACAGCCCCCAAACATAAAAACTTGCTCTAGAAAGGGGAACTCTCAAAAACCTAATTCCTTAAGGGTCCCTCCACCATCAAAGGTATGTTCTTATGGTAATTCTAAGTTAATTTCAATTTCCCAACATCTTATTAACATGGGTAAACCCTCCATATCATTAGATATTCGATTGGGACATCATTGCTGAGAGAAGAAACCCTAGAACTCGAATTCAAGAGGAGTGAACTTCAAAAAGGTAATGTCTTCACCCTCTAATTAATTATATAATTGGATTAATGATTATAGACTCTATGTTCATGAGATATGAGTTGATGGGTTTGATAGAAAAGCATAAAAATTTATAGGTTTGGTGTGTTATAGTTGATTATTAGTTAAGGGTGTTGTTTACCTTATGGGTGATAAAGAATGATGTTGATTATAACCATTTGAGACTTTAGAATTTATCTAGGAGCAAGAGAATGGGTTATTGGGTGTAGAGACACCATTAATAAGGACTATAAAGCTTTATGCCACCAAGTGTTTGAGAAAATTCCTAAGCAACCAAAACATGAGAATTATTGCTAATATGGAATCCCTTTGACTTGTATCGATATAGATTCAAGTTGAAAGGGCTGGCGAACGTTGTATTACGCTCAAGAGCAGGAAGTTAAGGTATGTGAGGCCAACTCTCTATGTTTGGGAATGTTATTCATTCTCCCTACACTATGTTTCATTTACGACGTTACCAATTGCCTCAGGAATATAGTTAAGCCTAGTTCCTTGAATAGTTGTAGAACTTTTATTCTTTATCTTCATAACTCGTTCACCACTTTCATTCTGAATGTTGTAAGCTCAGTGCGTATTCAATATAGACTTGGGTTTGATGCCCCTGAGTCTTAATATAGATTACTCAGTATGCCATAAACAGTTGAAGTTTCAGTGTTCATAATCAGTTCAAGAATACAAGTCTCAGTCTAGTACTATTCAGTATTCCAGTATTATGTAACTCAGTGTGATCCAGTATTCCAGTATCCTATAACTCAGTGTGATTCAGTATTTCACTATCATGTGTTGCAGTTTGATTCTCAATTCCTGAATATTGAACACCTGTGTTTGGGCCTGAGGCTGTAATTTATATGCTTTATGCATACTTGGGCCTGAGGCTCTAGTTTATGCTTTATGCATGTTTGGGCCTGAGGCCGTAGTTTATGCTTTATGCATGTTTGGGCCTGAGGCCGTAGTTTATGCTTTATGCATTTTTGGGCCTGAGGTCGTAGTTATGTATACGTATACTTGGGCCTGAGGCTGTAGCTTGTGCACATATATATTGGGCCCGAGGCCGTAACTTATTCAGATAAATAGGTTGTTCATCATTCAGAAGAGGGGGTATTCATATACTTACTTCCTTTGTTCAGTTCAGTTATCAGTTATCATTTTAGTTATCAGTTATCACTTCAGTTATCAGTTAATATTTCAGTTACTAGTTATTATTTGAGTTATCAGTTTTTAGTTCAGTTATCAGTTATCAGTTATTATTTCAGTTTCAGTTTCAGTAGTTATCATTTTAGTTATCAATTATCAATTCTCAGTTATCAGCTTAGTTTTAGTTTCAGCATTTATAATTCTTTCTTTCAGTTGCTTTACATACCAGTGCAATTCAAATGTACTGACATCCCTTTTGCCCGGGGCCTGCATCTCACGATGCAGGTAATGAATTACAGGTTGATGATTCAGAGCGCTAGGATTCTCGTACCAGCTATTTGGTGATCCCTAGTTCTTTCGGGGAATTATCATTACTACAGTCTTCAGTGTTTTCAGACAGTTAGTGTTTTCAGTACTTCATTAGAGGCTTCATAGACTAGAGTAACAGCTAGACATAGTCGCAGGCTTTTCATATTAAGCTATGTTAGCAACAAATATATTTCAGAATTGTATTAGTATTTCCGCACTTTGATTTATACCATCCAGACTCTCAGTATATCAGCATGTGTTAGTTTATCTCCACATTCAGTATGTTATGATACCACATGTTGATTCAGCCAGCCAGTTGGTTCGCTCGGTCACATGTAGTCAGGCACCGAGTGCCGTGTTACCTCCAGGCCCAGGTTCGGGGCGTGACAAAGCTTGGTATCAGAGCACTAGGTTCAGAGTCCTAGGTAGTCTATGAAGCCGTGTCCAGTAGATTTTTCTTATATGTGTGCGCCGGCCACTCATATAAACGGTTAACTACCAAGACATCCAGGATTGTCTCATTTCTTTTTACTCTAAATCGTGCCATGATGCTTAGAGAAATAGTTAACCTTCTCTTCCTATCGAATTTAAAACGTATTGGATGCCCAAGCGACGCGCAGGAGAAACCTAAGGTCCTAGAGAGGATAATTGCCCATTGGGGTATAATTATGGAGTACAGGTTGGTAAATATGAGACTTGAGAGGATGTTAAAAGTGAGATGCAATGGATAGTAGTACAGATTAGAGCACAACATTATCAGAAAGTACAAAAGCAATTGCCATGTCTTATGGTTATCAGTTAATCTCAGTTACCAGTTATACAATCTTTCAGTTAGCAAGTTTATGGTTATTCAGGATACCAATTATTAGTTATTCTGTTGCCAGATCTCCAATTTTCAGTGTATCAAAGTTCTAGTGACTGGTGAATATACAGTAATGCCTATGGGTGCTAAAAGAAAACGCAAGTAATAGTGATTGTAGCGAAATCTTCGCATATTTTAGGTCTAGATTAAGACCAAGACTCATCGGAGGGCGCAGGAAGTGATTTATCAGATGATAGTATACTTTGAAGGATAATTTTGTACATGGTAGTGTACTCGTATGTGTTTTACCTCCTAGAACAACTTCAGTTAATTTTTGGAAATGGAGCCACAAGTTGGATGATGATAGTTCAGATGTCAGACCCTAACATTGATCACTATAGTTTTGGACAGAAAAGAGCCTAAGGGTAAATACCTAGGAGTTAGAAGAGTTTGTTATTACCAAATATGTGATTTCGTACAACTCCTGCAAATGACTAGAAGATATGACGTATGAAATGAGAACCAAGAGCAACCAATAGTGAATTTCAGAGAACGATTTTAAATTTTTCATATTTATTCAAATCAGAACTAGAAGTACCACGTTAGTAAGTTACTATAAGAAGCAGCTATTGATGTAAGATAAATAATATGGCAGTTCCCCCTTAGGTTATATGACTAAATGATTACCCCGGATGTTTATAGTATGATATGATTTTGTATGGTATAGAAAGTTTGGGGTTAGATATTCCAATTTCGTTTAAGACAAATGAATTCCCTAAGCGTGATCTATGCACATAGTTTAGAAAAAAAAGGATAATAAGTAAGTTTTGGGTTGATACAGTGAATTAACACTTTCAGCAGAGCTAGTAGAGGTACAATTTGATTTACTTAGCCAGGTTAACTCTAGTGAGTGGATGACAGTTTGAAATACCGAACGTGTGTTAGAACCCGAAGAGTTTAAGTTAAACCCGAATTACAATGGCAGTGGAAAAAAAATCAGCTAGCAGTGAGAGAGCAAGCTATAGAAGAATAGCCTTTAGGAATTATCAAAATGTGGTTTCTCCAAGACTGACAGTGTGAGCAAAGTTAAATTATTAAGATTGTGTATGATAGTTGTGAATACATTAACTTTTCCGTTATGTGAATAATTCAGTTTTTCCTAGCTCAGAAGTAAGTTGGAAGATGAGTCGTCATTGACATAGAGTGCAAAGAATTGCAGAAAATAAAGAAAGTTATTTGGATCCCAACAAAAAAAGGAAGGATCCTCAAGTATAAGACCTTTGGTCTAAGGGGTGATGTGAAAACCATCAGTAAATGCAGTTAGAGATTTGAAACTCGAATAGTTAGCATGGGATATGAAAAAGAAAATCAGTTCGGTAATAAGGAAAAATTGTATAATTACCACAAGGATTATGTCTAGCATGTGTAAGAAACACAAAGTGATTAGAATGATCACCGAGCTTAGTTATTGATGATAAAGTGATCACAGAAAATCTGTAAAATCATGCCTATTTATGTGTTATGAGGGTAGTGCCATTGCACGGGACACTAAAATTTAGAGAACATGTCAAAGACTTAGGTCACAACAATGCTATACGTGTTTTCAGGAAGTGCTTAAGAAGATAAAGTGTGAGAAGTATAACTCACGATTGAGGTAGATAAGAGAACTCTGATGAAAGAAGTTCACCAGCCAAGATAGGAGTTTGACTTCGGACTCCAAAGATGACAGAGTTGTTGTCTAGAATAGGACTTGTTCCCTTAGTAGCTGAAGAGAAGGAGAAACAATTTGATGATCCCTACGTGTTGCAGTTGAAAGAGGAGATTCACAAGTATAAGATGATGGCTTTTGAACAAGGGGGAGATGATGGTACTTTGAGGTACCAAGACAGATTGTGTGTTCCAGACATAGATGGACTTAAAGAGGTAAGATCATGTTAGAAGCCCATAATTCCAGGTGTTCTCTGCATCCAGGCTCCCCAAATATGCATCATGACCAAGAGATTTATTGGTTGAACGACATTAAAAAGAACGTTGCAGATTTTGTGGCCAAGTGTCCAAATTATCAGCAAGTGAAAGTCGAGCAGCACAAAGGCTAGTGTTTTATCACAGAATACACATATTTTGAGTGGAGATGGTATATATGGAGTTTATAACAGGATTTTCTTGCTCATCTTGAAAGCATCATTTGATTGGGTGATTGTAAATCGACTTACCAAGTCAGCACACTTCTTGCCAGTAAAGACTACAGATTCAGCAGAAGATTATACCAAGTTATACATTCAGGAAATTGTCTTATTGCATGGGACTCCGTTGTCCGTCATTTCAGACTGTGGTGCTCAGTTTAAAATGAACGCTTAGAATTTCTTTCAGAAAGGATTAGGAACAAGTTTTTCATCCTCAGAAAGATGGCCAGGCAGAGCGCATAATTCAAAAAGTTGAGGATATGTCCTTGATGTTAAAAGTAATTGGGATGATCACATACCTCTCATTGACCTTGCTAATAATAACCTACCATTCTAGTATCAAGATGGCGCGTACGAGACTCTGTATGGGCGAAGGTGTAGATCGCCAATTGGTTGGTCCAAAGTTGATGAAGAGGAGTTGTTGGGACCAAATTTGGCCCATCAGACTATGGAGAGAGTTAAGTTGATTCAAGAGTATTTGAAGACGGCTCAGAGCCGCCAAAAGTCCTATTCGAGCGTGCGGCATAGTGACCTAGAGTTTCAAGTTGATGATTGGGAGTTTTTGAAAGTTTCGGGTGTGAAAACCATAAGTAAGTGCAGTTAGAGATTTGAAACTCGAATAGTTAGCATGGGATATGAAAAAGAAAATCAGTTCGGTAGTGAGGAAAAATTGTATAACTACCACAAGGATTATTTCTAGCATGTGTAAGAAAAACAAAGTGATTAGAATGATCACAGAGCTTAGTTATTGATGATTAAGTGATCACAGAAAAGCTGTAAAATCATGCCTATTTATGTGTATGTGGGTAGTGCCGTTGCACGGGACTCTAAAATTTAGAATACATGTCAAAGACTTAGGTCACAACAATGCTATAAGTATTTTCAGGAAGTGCTTATGAAGATAAAGTGTGAAAAGTATAACTCATGATTGAGGTAGATAAGAGAACTCTGGTGAAAGAAGTTCACCAGCCAAGATAGGAGTATGACTTCGGACTCCGAAGACGATGGAGTTGTTGTCTAGAATAGGACTTGTTAAACTTAGTAGCCGAAGAGAAGGAGAAACAATTTGATGATCCCTACGTGCTGCAGTTGAAAGAGGAGATTCAGAAGTATAAGATGATGGCTTTTGAACAAGGGGGAGATGATGGTACTTTGAGGTACCAAGACAGATTGTGTGTTCCAGACATAGATGGACTTAAAGAGGGAAGATCATGTTAGAAGCCCATAATTCCAGGTATTCTCTCCATCCAGACTCCCCAAATATGCATCATGACCAAGGAGATTTATTGGTTGAACGACATGAAAAAGAACGTAGCAGATTTTGTGGCCAAGTGTCCAAGTTATCAGCAAGTGAAAGTCGAGAAGCACAAAGCCTAGTGTTTTATCAAAGAATACATATATTTTGAGTGGAGATGGTAAATATGGAGTTTATAACAGGATTATCTTGCTCATCTTGAAAGCATCATTTGATTGGGTGATTGTAAATCGACTTACCAAGTCAGCATACTTCTTGCCAGTAAAGACTACAGATTCAGCAGAATATTATACCAAGTTATACATTTAGGAAATTGTCTGATTGCATGGGACTCTGTTGTCCGTCATTTCGGACTGTGGTGCTCAGTTTAAAATGAACATTTAGAAGTTCTTTCAGAAAGGATTAGGAACAAGTTTTTCATCCTCAGAAAGATGGCCAGGCAGAGCTCATTATTCAAAAAGTTGAGGATATGTCCTTGATGTTAAAAGTAATTGGGATAATCACATACCTCTCATTGACCTTGCTAATAATAACCTACCATTCTAGTATCAAGATGGCACGTGCGAGACTCTGTATGGGCGAAGGTGTAGATCGTCAATTGGTTGGTCCAAAGTTGGTGAAGAGGAGTTGTTGGGACCAAATTTGGTCTATCAGACTATGGAGAAAGTTAAGTTGATTCAAGAGCATTTGAACACGGCTCAGAGGCACCAAAAGTCCTGTTCGAGCGTGCGGCATATAGACCTAGAGTTTCAAGTTGATGATTGGTGTTTCTGAAAGTTTCGCCTATGAAATGCGTTATGAGATTTGGGAAGAAGGGGAAGCATAGTCTCTACTATATTGGGCCATATAGAATCCTACAAAAGATCGGTCAAATAGCTTATGAGTTGGAGTTGCCACCAGAATTAACGGTGGTATAGCTAGTATTTCATGTATCATGTTATAACATTCAAGTTTCCAGTACTCAGATACTCATGTCAATTCAGTACTCAGATACTCATGTCAGTTCAATACTCAGCTACTCATGTCTGTTCAATACTTAGATATTCATGCCAGCTTAGTACTCTGATATTGATGTTAGTTCAATACTCAATTATTCGTATCAGTTCAATATTCATATATCCATGTTATTTCAGTATTCACGTATCCATGGCAGACCAATATTAAGTCAATGTAGTAGCCATTCAGTTCAGTATCTCAACAGTTCAGTAATCATGTATTCATTTAGTTTAGTATGCAAGTGTTAATGAAAGTTCATGTTTCCACTAGACCCGTTTAAGGTCCGGATTTAACAGAAGTTACAGTCAGGACAATCATTCGAGGACGAATGATCCCAAGGGGGAGATGATGTAACAGCCCGTAAATTCGGCTTAGGTATGAATGATTTAAACGAGTAGTAAGGTTATATTTTGGACATGTGAAGTACCATCGGGATGATTATGGGTGAAAATATTTGTTTCAAAATCAAGATGGAAAGTGAGGTGCATAAGATTTGACAAAATCGACTAAGTTTGCATAAGGGCTGTCTTCCAGCAGGTTTAGTGAAAATGTGTAAGCAACTTGGGAAAATGCAAAGCATGAAAGTTGTAGGCCTTTGAAATATCTTTCCAACGATATATTGTGGAGCCAAAACGGAACTCTTTGAAAAATGTTATGCACGTTTTACAGAACAGTGTGCAATATGCGCGCCCTGAGCGCCCCCGTGCGCGGCCACGCTTCTTTTGAGGCAGTGTTACTGCCATTTTGCGCGGTCAATAGTGTGGTCAGGCCTACAGGTGCGTGGGCGCGCTCATGGGGGGTCATTTTAAAGCCATACTTCATCCCCCACAGCCCCAAAACATAAAAACTTGCTCTAGAAAGGGGAACTCTCAAAAACCTAACTCCTTAAGGGTCCCTCCACCATCCAAGGTATTTTCTTATGGTGATTCAAAGTTAATTTCAATTTCCCAACATCTTATTAACATGGATAAACCCTCCATATCATTAGATATTCAATTGGGACATCATTGTTGAGAGAAGAAACCCCAGAACTCGAATTCAAGAGGAGTGAACTTCAAAAAGGTAATGTCTTCACCCTCTAATTGATTATATCATTGGATTAATGATTATAGACTCTATGTTCATGAGATATGAGTTTATGGGTTTGATAGAAAAGCATGAACGATTATAGGTTTGGGGTGTTGATTGTTGATTATTGGTTAAGGGTGTTGTTTACCTTACGGTGATAAAGAATGATGTTGATTATAACCATTTGAGACTTTAGAATTTATCTAGGAGCAAGAGAATGGGTTATTGGGTGTAGAGACACCATTAATAAGGACTATGAAGCTTTATGCCACCAAGTGTTTGAGAAAATACCTAAGCAACCAAAACATGAGAATTATTGCTAATATGGAATCCCTTTGACTTGTATTGATATAGATTAAAGTTGAAAGGGCTGGCGAATGTTGTATTACGCTCAAGAGCAGGAAGTTAAGGTATATGAGGCCAAATCTCTATGTTTGGGAATGTTATTGATTCTCCCTACACTACGTTTCTTTTACGACGTTACCAATTGCCTCAGGAATATAGTTAAGCCTAGTTCCTTGAATAGTTGTAGAACTTCTATTGTCTAGCTTCATAACTCGTTCACCACTTTCATTCTGAACATTGCGAGCTCAGTGCGTATTCAATATAGACTTGGGTTTGATGCCCCCGAGTCTTATTATAAATTACTTAGTATGCCATAAACAGTTGAAGTTTCAGTGTTCATAATCAGTTCAAGAATACAAGTCTCAGTCTAGTCCTATTCAGTATTCCAGTATTATGTAACTCAGTGTGATCCAGTATTCTAGTATCGTGTAACTCAGTGTGATTCAGTATTTCACTATCATGTATTGCAGTTTGATTCTCAGTTCCTGAATGTTGAACACCTGTATTTGGGCCTGAGGTCGTAGTTTATATGCTTTATGCATACTTGGGCCTGAGGCTGTAGTTTATGCTTTATGCATGTTTGGGCCTGAGGCCGTAGTTTATGCTTTATGCATGTTTGGGCCTGAGGCCGTAGTTTATGCTTTATGCATTTTTGGGCCTGAGGCCGTAGTTATGTATACGTATATTTGGGACTAAGGCCGTAGCTTGTGCAGATATATATTGGGCCCGAGGCCATAGCTTATTCAGATAAACAGGTTGTTCATCATTCAGAAGAGGGAGTATTCATATCCTTACTTCCGTTGTTCAGTTCAATTATCAGCTATCATTTCAGTTATCAGTTATCATTTCAGTTATCAGTTAACATTTCAGTTACCGGTTATCAGTTCAGTTATCAGTTATCAGATATTATTTCAGTTTAGTTTCAATAGTTATCATTTCAGTTATCAATTATCAATTCTCAATTATCAGCTTAGTTTAAGTTTCAGCATTTAAAATTCTTGCTTTCAGTTGCTTTACATACTAGTGCAATTCAAATGTACTGACGTCCCTTTTCCCCGGGGCCTGCATCTCACGATGCAGTTAATGAATTACAGGTTGATGATTCAGAGCGCTAGGATTCTCATACCAGCTATTTGGTGATCCCTAGTTCTTTCGGGGCATTATCATTACTACAGTATTCAGTGTTTTCAGACAGTTAGTGTTTTCAGTACTTCATTAGAGGCTTCATAGACTAGAGTAACAGCTAGACAGAGTCGCAGGCTTTTCATATTAAGCTATGTTGGCAACAAATATATTTCAGAATTGTATTAGTATTTCCGCACTTTGATTTATATCATCCAGACTCTCTTTATATCAGCATGTGTTAGTTTATCTTTCGCATTCAGTATGTTATGATACCACATGTTGATTCAGCCAGCCAGTTGTTTCGCTCGGTCACATCTAGTCAGGCACCGAGTGCTGTGTTACGTCAAAGCCCAGGTTCGGGGAGTGACAGTGTAGATCACCAATTGGTTGGTTCGAAGTTGGCGAAGTGGAGTTGTTAGGTCCCGATTTGGTCTATCAGGCGATAGAGAAAGTCAAATTGATTCAAGAGCATTTGAAGACGGCTCAAAGTCGCCAAAAGTCCTATTCGGACGTGCGGCATACGGACTTAGAGTTTCAAGTGGATGATTGGGTGTTTTTGAAAGTTTCGCCTATGAAAGGCGTTATGAGATTTGGGAAGAAGGGGAAGCTTAGTCCCCCCTATATTGGGCCATATAGAATCCTGCGAAGGATCGGGTAGGTGCCTTATGAGTTAGAATTGCCACAAGAATTTGCTGTTGTTCACCTAGTGTTTCACGTGTCTATGTTAAAGAAATTCATGGGAGACCCTTCTCTTGTTGTTCCTACGGAGACTATAGGGGTTAAAGACAGCCTGACCTATGAAGATATTCCAGTGGCTATCCTTGATCGTCAAATCTGCAAGCTCAGAACTAAGGAAATTGGTTCAGTGAAAGTGCTTTGGAGGAATCAAAAGGTTGAAGAGGCTACGTGGGAAGACGAAGAAGATATGAAGTCCATATATCCCCATCTCTTGAAGAGCAAGCAGAGAATCCAGAAGGTAACTAACCTTCTCCTTCAGACCTTATATTACAATCTTCATGTCTTTCAGTGTTTAGTTAGTTTAATAGCCATTCGGTCAAGTACCTATTCAGTTCAGTATCTCATCAGTTCAGTAATTGTGTATTCATTCAGTTTAGTATGCAAGTGTTAATGAATGTTCATGTTCTCACCAGACCCATTTAAGGTCCGGAGTTAGCTGAAGATACAGCAAGGACAATCATTCGAGGACGAATGATCCCAAGGGGGAGATAATGTAATACCCCGTAAATTTGAATCGATTATGGATACATTAATTGAGTATTAATGTGATGGTAATCGATTGGTTATGATAATAAGTGTACTAGGCATATCATAAGTGATTTGGGGTCCAAGGAGAGACCTAAGTCTAAGCCAAGTTGGAAAATTACATGATAGACTAAAATTTCAAATGAGTACGCACAAGACCACACTTTGGACGAGAATATAACAGATATATAAGGCTTTAATTGATGCAAAACCTATAAAATGAAAGCTCTTTGAGTCTATTTTGTAACGCTTCAAACCGTTCGTCTTTTGGACTTTCCTACAAGAAGTTATGACCAAATTACCAAAGGCTGGCCGAGGACTGCGCGGATGCGAAGCATCCGAGGCCGCGTCCGAAAAGAGGGGCTGGCAGTGAAGTGCTGCCATAGCATCCGCGTAGCATCCAAGCTCCTGAGCGGAGGACTTCTCGGATCCGAAGCATCCACGTCCCCGTCCGAAATCTGGGCTTATAAACACAATTTCGGGATTTATTTTCCCCATTCTATTTGGACGACCCTTGGGGTTCTTCTTCACCCACTCAAGAGCACCAACTCCTACCCTCTTCAAGGTAAGCAATCCCCATTATCTTGGTGTGAAATTCCATAATTTCTACACTAGTATTGATGAAATCCACACATAAAATACTTAGATCTTCAAGAGATTTCTTCATGAACTCAAAGGAGGGTTTTGCAAGATTTCTTCCAAAAGGGTAATCCTACACCCTTAGACTTACATGTATGGATTTATTAAGGGAATATGAGTATGAATAAGAAATAGAACTCCTGGTATGGTGATTGGAAGTCATAAATTCCCAATTTAATTACATAACTATTGTAGGGATAGAATAGACGATTATTTAATGGAACTTTGTTGGTTGGGTGTGGATGGATGGTCACATATGTGATGTTGGAAGTTATAAATTAGTTAATCATAATGGTGGGATAAATTGTTGATGAATGGTGGTAGTTGGATGAACTAAATATATATGGTGATGGGATGTAGATATTTATGCCTACAAGGTGTTTGATAATATGCCTAAGTGGCTTAAGTTATGAAATTTGTTACTAATACTGGTTCCATTGGATGTTGCTATTGTATATTGAAGGTTCTTAGTGTTGTGGATAATTGTAGTATCACTAAGGGGCGAAAGTGAGGTATGTGAGGCTAACTCTTTATGTTTGGGAATGTCTATGATTCTCCCTACGTCCCATTCATTATGACTATTACTAGTTTCCTCAGAAAGTAATTATGCCTTAGTTCCATGAATAGTAGTGGAACTTCTATTCTCTAGATGGCATAGTTTCATAATCATTCGATATTCTATGAGTTTCAGTTATGACGAATCAACTTATTATGAATACACATTTCATTCTAGTCCTATTCATTATTCCAGTATCATGTAACTCGGTATGGTTTATTATTTCAGTATCATGTATTGCAGTATGATTCTCAGTTCCTGATTCTAAATTCCTAAATGTTGAAGACCTGTATTTGGGCTTGAGGCTGCAGTTTATGCTTTATGCACCTTTGGGCCTGAGGCTGCAGTTATGTATACGTATACTTGGGCCCGAGGCTGCAGTTGTGCACATATATATACATATATTGGGGTTGAGGCCGCAGTTTAATATTCAGATAAATAGGTTGTTCGTCATTCAGAAGAGGAAGTATTCATAACCTTACTTCCTATGTTTAGTTCAGTTATCAGTTATCAGTTTCAGTTACCGTATTTACAGTTCTTTCCTTCAGTTGTTTTACATACCAGTGCAATTCAAATATACTGACGTCACTTTTTCCCCGGGGCCTACATCTCGCGATGCAGGTAACGATTTACAGGTTGACGATTCTGCTTGTTAGGACATCTCGTATCAGCTATTGGGGAGCCCCAGTCTTTCGGGGCATTATCCCTCCCTTTTTCAGTCATTATAGTATTTTCGTTAATAAGGTATACCGGGGACCTTGTCCCGGTAAACAGTTAGCATTTTCAATATTTTTTAGAAGCTTCGTAGACTATAACCCACTTAGTCAGATATTACCAGGCTTTTATATGTTAGCCTTATCGGCTACTTGTTTATACTTGCTGACCTTTCGGTATTTTCCGCATCTATGATATTTCAGTTAGATTCTTTAGTAGATTATCATGTCATATATTTACCTCTAGCTACAGTATACCACATGTTGATCCAGCCATACAGTTGGTTCGCTGAGTCACATGCAGTCAGGAACCGAGTGTCGTGTTATGCCCAGGCCATGGTTCGAGGCGTGATAATCTAGACCTTCCTATTGTGCTTAAAGGAGAAAAATCTAAGCGACAAACAAAACACATAGGACTGTCACATAAAGGGAACAGGTAAAGACTCGCATTTACCTCCACAAATAAGCAAGCAATTGCACGTCGCAAACTACAGTATTTCAGATACTTTAAAAGTCCTATAGCAGTATATCAAGATCAGCACAAAGCAGAACATATGCAGTGTTTTTATCAAAGCGAGGCAGAAGGTACTTAATCAGTTTGCCTACTGATTTTAGGACTTGCTGAATATGGGCATTTCACAAAAAGTCAAACAAAGCACAGTTTTATAATTTTAAGATTTTAGTCGCCCTAGGGGCTTGCCTAGGCGAGGATCAGAGATGTCCTATGAACATGACATCTAATCGTTAATCAGAACCGCAATAAACCAGTAAACAATTTTAAGCAGGCAGTTTGGTTCATTAGGTCCTATAGGTATGTTGTCTAGGTCTAGAAACTTATTTTAAACTTATAGACATGGTATCTTGATGCAGGAATTGATTTAAACCTTATAGGCATGCTGTCTAGGTGTAGAAACTGATTTAAAACTTATAGACATGGCATCTAAATGCAGAAATTTGTTTGAAAACCTTATAGACATGGTATATAAATGCAGAAGTTGATTCGAACCTTATTTGCATGCAGAAACTGATTTAAACCTATTTGTATGGTATCTAGAATGCAGGACTGATTTTAAACTTATAGACATTGTATCTAAATGCACATAAGTGAACAAACATCGCAGCAACCTATAGGCATAGTTTCTAAATGCAGGAACTGATTTTAAACTCTATAGGCATGGTACCTAAATGCACGGAAGTAAACAAACATTGCAACAACCTATAGGCATAGTTTCTAAATGCAGGAACTGATTTTAAACTCCATAGGCATGGTATCTACCCGTTCCCAACAAAATACATATAAGAATCCCTCCCAATTTTACTAATATCCCCAATATCTGTTTACAAAGAAATTATTATTACAAACCAAACATAAATAATGAATTACAGAAGTGAGACTGCTAAAACTATAGGGAGCCTGAATAGGCCCAAATAGTAAACCTGAAAAGCCAGGCCTTCAACCAAGTATGCCAATATTCTCATAGTGCGCCCAATGGTATCCTGGTGTGTCAAAGTTCCCAAGGGCCTCAGGGACCCCGGGCAATGCTCACACCAGAAAATCTTTAAGGAAATATTTTGGTAAGCAATTTTTGAAGAGCCAGCCCCGGTGTGTCAAAGTTTAGAGGAGTCTCATGGACTCCTAGGCAATGCTCACACTGGAGGGGCAGGACCCTAGGTGTTCTAAGAGTAGGAGTTGAAAGCAATGTATTAAAATAGGAGACAGTTTTGTTATTAGAAAGATAGTTGGGTTTCAGAAGTGCATAGAAGCAGATTATCAGATCACAAGAATCACAAGCAGCACACACTTAGTAGGAGAAGCTCAGCCCTGGACTCC